>NC_056735.1:1863873390-1863943390 GCF_019279795.1 Protopterus annectens
GCAATCCTGAAGCCAACTATCCAGAACCCCATAATTTCGAGACCATAATGCTGAAAGATAAAAAAGCAGAAGACCTCAATATTGAACTCTTGGGCTTGTTTTCTCTTTGCAGGACCTATGTTAGCACTTGTTCCTGGGTCCACAACCTACCAAGACGGATGTCAGCACTCATTCTTAAGCTCACACTGGTAGGGGGGGATTCAGTATTCAAGATTTTTTTAAACACTTTGGTTTTCAGGATTTTCATCTTTTGATGTTATGCTACCCACAGCCCTCCTGGACATGGGCAGTCATCACTAAATGCAATCTTGGGTACTGACTAGTACTTCTACTGTATTACACTGGGTTGAAATGGCTAGGCTTAAAATGATCTCTGGGTCAATAGCCTAGTAATCTCCTATGATCTCCTATTTGTATTTTCTGTAGTATAAGAAGCCTGTAACTCTAATTGTTGTCATTATCTATAAAGTGTAACTCGTCACTTTTTCTCCAAAAGTCACCAGTTTTACGAGAGATAAAGAAGGACAGACATAAAATTTGAGTCAAAATCAGGAACAACTGTGGTATGGCCTCCACTGTACGCTGCTTCTACATAATAAACCACATTTATCAGTCCTTTACACTGTGTTCAGACTTTTACTCTGAAAAGTACAAAAGATGTGGCATATAAAGGATAAGCCAAGATACTTGGCATTTGTCTAGTAATGAAAAGACAAAGACATTTACTCCAGTTTTTACAATGACACCCAATGTGAATGGGGGTGGGGGGCAATAATGACAGTTAAAGTGAGCCAAAACCACAAAGCAATCCTCACATCTATGACTGTTCATCAGCAGACAGACCATGTGTACTTTACAGAGCAGCAGTGCTCTTTAAGGGCATTACTTCAGAAAAAACCTACAGTAAAGTACTGAAAAACTTCAGAATCTCTACAAAACAGAAGACAGCAGTTTAAGGTACCACTTAAAGGACATTATCCAGTTAAGAACAATGTATCAGAAAATTTCACAATCTGGAAAGAATACAAAAGACATTCAAGTTTCCAGTGTGGTGCTGAAGAGGCATGGGAATCCTTACAAGAGGGCATTCAAAGAAGCTGAGAGATACCTGGCTACAAGCTCAACACCCCTTTAATTTTCCTTATGCGAGAATTAATTTTTATTATAAAGACTTCTAACAAAAGCATCAGTAAATGTAAATTTTATAGCTATGTCAGACAGTAAATGTAAAAACAGCTTAAAGACTTCTACAGTACAAGCACCAGTAAATGTGTGGTTTAAGGTTAAAAATAGGGTAAAGTAGTCTAAAGAAATGTGTTCCAGAAATGTTCAATTAAATTTAAATGTTATCAGCTTAGGAATGTTAAATCTTTCTAGATGATAAAGGGTTGAAACACAGAAGCAGACTAATGAGTGATATAATGGAAAAACTAATGGAAAAACTTCCTAATGATCCACACTGTGAATCAGTATTTACAGCTTCTGATATCAGTATGGTTTCAGATTTAAATAATGCGCAAATTGTAAGAGATTCTAGCTTACAGTCTTCAGAAATCAGTGTAAATGTTACAACATATGTAATTTAAAATGCAGAGTTAAGTCACAATATTGCAATATAGCTCGCCCTGATGTTAACACAGCCACTGTACGTGACATTCAGATTTCAGGGCGAACAAAGAGCAGATATCTTCAGTATCTCAAGTTAATGTTAACTGTAAGACTTCAGATGCAACTGTTCAAAATGTAATAAATTTTCGTTTGTTGTTTTTAGAAGCCAGTGCAAATATTGCACTGAGGGGGATCAGCGTGCACACACTCAAAGCAGTACTGCAGCAACAGATCAATCTGATACAGTAAACACTAGTACAAATAAAGACTTCACGGCAAAGTAAAGAATAAATGCACATCATAGCTCAAGTCAATGCAGTTACTAGTTTTATAGAAAATAATTTTCAAAAGATCTATACAGGGTATGGCAGTCCAGCACAAAACTAGATGATTTCTTTGACATTCCAAGAACCAAACAAATGAAAACTTGAGGAGATTCAGGTGGTTGTACCAACAGCTGAGAAATATCACCAAACGATTTATTAAAATCAACAAGCATGATTTTAATAAATCGTATGGTGATATTTCTCGGCTGTTGGTACTGGTCTTTTTGGCCACCTGGATCTCCACTCAAGTTTTTCATTTGTTTGGCTTGGTTCTTGGTTTGTCAGTGCAATGTTTTATTTCTCTCACAGTGTTTAAGCAGAGTGACAGACAGTATATTTCATTGTTTATAGGAAAAAACTTTGACAAAAGGTAAAAGTAATTTCCATAATATTAGAGACCCTGTCACTAAAATATACAACCAACTCAAGAGCTTAATAAAATCCACCAAAGCAAAGTATGAGGCTAAAATAGCTACCCAAGCCAAAGACAATTGTAAGGCATTTTTTAGTTATGTTCGTAATCTCAAAAGCACAACGCAGCACTATGCCAAGCTGGTTGTGAACAATGCGACTACATTGAGGCAGACGATGCATCGAACCTGATGGATGATAAATTTAGCTCAAACTTTACCACTCTCTCCCCCCGTCTGTTTCTCAAGATGTACCTGAACAATACCCTTAGATGCATCAAACAGCATAAAGCACAACTTAGCCACACCCTAACAACATTGTTCAATCTTAGCCTCCACACATGTTTTGCACCAAGTGAATGGAGGACAGCTGCAGTCATTCCCCTGCATAAGGGAGGACCTTTCACAGACCCAGGCAATTACAGACCCATATGTCTGACCAGCCAATCAGGAGATAGGGAACCTCCAAACACTGGAATCATCTCAGTATGGGTTCATCATGGCCACGTCATGCTTACTCAACCTGGTGGATTTTTTTCAGAAGGTTATCAAAGCAATGGATGAAGGCAAAATGGTACATACTGCATACTTTGACCTGTCAAAAGCTTCTGACACAATGCCCCACTCAAGCAAAGTATAAAAGCTAAATAAACTGAATAAATCCCTTTGTCACCCACTGGATCGCCAACTGAAAGTTTTTCCCAAATAAATAACTGTCGCTAAAATCATGAACTGAAACTAAATGCCAAGAAATACATTACATCATCCTTTGGGGGAAGTCATCTATCTCAGGAAACTAGCACATTGAAAATATGGCCCCTAAGAGATTACCCAGTTGCTCTAGACTTGGGAACATATGTGGACAGTGATCTAACTTTTGACCACAGTTGCAGAAAAAAAAAAAAAGGCTTATAGACAAAGGGACTGTGTCTAGATCTACAGTTGTCATTGTTCTCCTTTACAAAGCCCTCATTAAGTCAACCACTAAATATAATGCCCCCTTTTACATGCATCTGTCCAGAAGCATGCAACAACTGGTACACCCGCATCAATAGGTTACTAAGAGGATATGAGGCCTACACAACATGTTCTACATGGACCATCTCAAAGCCCCATCAGTATAAACAGTATCCTACAGACTTGTTAAGAGGTGAGCTGTGTCTGGCATACAAAGCATTCTACAACCCACTACTGATGGATTTACTGCACATAATCAAGTCAAATGGCATCAGAAATACTTGGTCTGGGGATCTAAACCTCTTCTGCAACATCAACAAAACAGTTTGGAAGGACAGGTATATTGGGCTGAGGATACTGCTTTTCTGGAACAGTCTCTTCATCTGCATAAAACAAACTTCACCAATGTCCATATCCAAGCTCAACTTAGATCTAAGAATAGGAAGCAGAAAATTTACCCCCAGACTGCCCCTGTAATACTAATGGACAGAGGCAGCTTCTATATGCTTTATCCCATGCATGGGTCTCTTCAAATTATTTATTGTATGATCCTAGTTATTCTCACTAGAGTTAATACATAATTACTGATCATGAAATGGATAAGGCCAATCTATAACCAAATAAGTTTTTTTCGAGCATTAAAAGGGAAATTGGTTAGGCATAAAAATGGCTCTAAAGGGCAGCTAGCCTAGTAGTTACCTGTGAATCTATAAAATGAGTTATGGAATAAAGTACTGATTAAAACAGACACACCACTGTCAGTTACAAACAGATCTCTAACAAAGGACACAAGTACAGTTATAATGTTGTCAGGAATTAAAGGTTACAGCAGTGAGCAGTTCACTGTGATAGTACCATACCAGATAGTGACATGTTGTCAGAGTTAAATGATGTTTTAGACATCAATAACAAGATTTTATGGAGAAATAAAAATGCTACAGAATGTATATTAGTGCAAACAGAAGACACTTGTGTACACTAGATTGTGCAGTTTATGTACAGAATTTTAAAACAATTTACTACAGGAATATACAGACTCATTGGCTAAACCACAAAGTAAATTACCACAGCTGAACTGCAGGCAGAAAAGTTACTACATTTTCAGAAATAGTATTTTATTCACAGGGAATTAATGACAGACTAGAAAGGAAAAGTCAAGTCCATTCAATTCAATTTTATGGCCAATAAGGCAAAAAAGTAACAGTTGCAGGCTAGTACTAAATTTAAAATGAGTAAATGTGTATACCACTCCGGTAGCACATGTTGTGTATGGTACACCAGAAATGACAGTCAAGTTAAATCCACGGAATAAATGGTTACATATCTGGCAGATGAGTTTTTATTTTGCACCAGCAGACATTGTCAAGACCACTGAATTATGGTAATAAAATGTTGCAAATATACTGATGAAGACAGACACACAAGAAGAGCATTTACAAATATTAAATTATGTTCCGCTAGTTTTACAGACTGTAGAATTTAAAGTCAATATTACATTTTTAAAAGTGACATTACAGTCAAAGGATTAGATTCCATGCAAGAAAAGATTGCAGCATAAATACTGCGTCAGTGCAGCCACAGGTTCAAATCTTGTGTAAGGGAAGAATGCAATGTAATTCACTTTATGAGAAAAATTCACATACTTGTTAAAGGATAGACAAGTGAAGCTCCAGAAACAAATCGGTTCAATTCTAGTAGTAAAAGCGTACATGTAAATGGTTCAAGACTATACATTTCATACAGAAACTGCAGTTTACCAGAGCACATCAGACATACAGACTTACACAATTGGGTCATCAGATTACAGGTCAACTCAGCAAGCTGAACTTGAGAATACTGTATGCTATAAAAAACAGCATGGTAAAGATCAGTTAAATATTATTAGTGACTGTTTTTATGCAGTAACAGTTCTTACTATTGTTTTTATGCAGTAACAGTTCTTACTATTTATCTACAGATTCGGGTACAAGGAAAACTGCAGACAGTAACAAAATCTTGCAGCATGAAGAAGTACTGAAAGACTTAAATGACATCCGCTGAAAGAACCGATACATGTAAGGCAGAGGGTAGAGAAATGTACACTGAAAAAAAATATTTTGTAAAAATTACGGTCTAAGGGTCACAAGGTAAAAAATTCAGCAGTTAAGATTAATTTGTAAAGGTGCAGAAATGCAAAAAAAAAATGCTCAAGAATTAGTACAGTGTAATTTACTACTTTAGTTTCATTTGAGTTATGACGGGGAGAAAAATGCCAGTGAGTTTTCTGTTTGACTCGGTAATAAAGTTACAGCCTTTCTATTTCATGACAGACATCCAAGAATGTATTTATTATTAAGACTGGTTTATTTCAAGCAGGAAAATATGCATATAGACTCAGGGAAACAAGTACAACTGTTAAAGCTACAAATGTTATTTTAAAAAACAGATACTGTTTTTGTATTTTTACAGATATCATGCCAAAAGGAAAATTTTACTGCAGAATTTTTTTATTTTATTTTATGCAGTTTCATTAGATATGTCCCTTTGTTTGTAAGTGAACTCCTGGAGACAAAATTGGCTTCATACTGTCCTTGTGGTAAATGATGCACAGTAGCGAAAGGAGACCATGTCATGTTCAGGTCCAAGGCAAAAAAAAAAAAAAGCACTTGGAAGTCTATTTCCAACAGTTATTAAACTTTTACAAAAGTTTCCTCTGAACTAGAATACGAGTCAGATGTCCATAAAAGTAACTCAACATGCAGCAGGGGAAAAAAAAGGAAATACCCTACGAGTACTTGAATGCCTTTGGAAGGCTGAAAATTTCAGCCAACAGACTACATGCTGTAATGAGATATGAACACTACTGCATAACAAGAAAAACTTGAAGATGATGTCAGCCAGTGGAACTTTCTACTACCAAACATCTTGTGCAAGAAGCAGGAAACTGGACAAAGCACTAGGGAGGGCAAAAATGTTTTAGAAGACTGACTTAGCCTCTGGCAACACATCCTCAATATTCAGCAAAAAATCTTCTGATATGTGTCTAGTAATTACTTTGTCCACACTCTCCATATAAACTGTTCACATGTAAAACTGAGGGTCTCTTTAAAAGCCATACCCTCAAGGAAGAAATTGAATAATGTGACTATCATACCCTAAAATGAGAATAAAACATAACAGAATAAAGAGTGGTCCTCCTCTTTCTCGATATACACCACTCTAAGAATGCTTTTCTCTCTCTTGTCAGAAAGATCAATATCAAAAATTTAAAGGATGTGCTTCCTCTGGTGTGTGACTACTTATTCTTCAGAAAACTATCTATAATGTGAAGTAGCTTGGGGGGAAGGGGACTACAATGATCACTTACCACAGCTCTGTATAAATCCAGTGGCTCTGTCAGTTTATGTTTTTTATAAGATACTGTAATACTTGTCCCAATAAATGGAATATCACACACACTAACAAAATGAGTAGGAATATTATGATAAGAATGGAGTGTACCTTGGGCTGGAACACATCCTCTTAACACCTAGAAACTGACATCCAGCTATGACACAGCACACAATTCTGTAGAAGGTTGACTAGGTTGTGAAACCACTACTCCCTCTTTGGCTTCTGAAGGGGTAATGATTTGTCAATGAATCAGTAAAAGACACCAGCAACAGACAAGGCTGTGCCTCCCTGGAGGCCGTATCCTAAAGGCCATCTTGGGGTTGATGAGGTTACTACTTTCTCTGCCCATGGAAAGTATCAAAACTAGCTTTTCTGGTTTACCTGCTGTATTGTGGTTCTTTGTATTATGCTCTTCAAAACCAGAGAGGAAGGCTGTCCTGTGGAAGAATGAATACATGTCCCTTGCCATAAATCCAGAAGCCTTTTAAAAAGTTTGGATGACTTAAGCCCTACAGAGTAAGGCTTCTTATTGCACACAGCACAGTGTTCATAAGACAATGCCTGATGACTTTTACTTATGCAGAAAAGGATACTGAAAGGGTCTTTGGTTAAATCTGCATCTTACAGGTAAACTTGTGGGTAATCTTTTCCAGGGTGTCAGCAGACTTGAAATGATCTTCAAAACCAAAGCAGGAAAACAGCCTGGCCCTGTGACACAGAAGGATGGAGCACTGAGTGCAATCTGCATTGCAATCTACATGACTGGGGTTCAAACTGTGGTGCTAGTAATAGAAAAGCCATGCAGGGAAGAGGAGGAGTGAAGGGGTATGGCCCACTTGACACTATGGATGGGGCACGATTTAAGCTCTCAGGAGTACATTGGATAGGTGTAATTTCCCTGATGAAGACTAGAAAAAACACTGAAAATACTTTGGGGGAGGCATAGCCAGCCTTAAGCATAGGCCAACTAGGTGGCTGCCTAGGGCACCGCTCTAACAGGGGCACTTTTCCAGTGTTTATTTGTCGTAGGGAGACCAGGATGAGGGCTCCGGGTGGTGTGAGGGGGTGCCGTGGAGCCCTTTTGCCTAGGGCACCAGTTGACCTAAGCTCTTTCCTAAGGGGAGGTCAGGGCTACTTGAAGGGACATGCCCCCCCCCTTACAGAAGTGAGAGAATGTCCTTTGCAGTCAGAGGATTGTTTGCTGGCTTTGCCAAGTATATGCACAGGGATAAGGTTGCAAAAAAATAATAATAATAATAAATAAATAATAATAATCACAAGCCAGTCAAGATGGCTGTCTGAAAGATGGCTCCACCTGACAGATTCTCACCCTGGAGATGGGGAACAAATGGGCTAATTAGCCAGGACGAGACAGCAATGTGAACAAATAAATAAAAACAAGAAAAGACCAAATACAGTGCAATAAATCGATAATACTTTAAGTCATAACTTGTGTAATTATCACAGTTCTTTAAAAATCAACTGGATAAAACAAATTCAGAGACTAAACATTTTGCTGCAGGACACCCACCTCTCTAAATCAGGCCAGATGAATGAAAATCTGCCTCAAGCTAATTCTCAAGCATTACGAATGATACTATGGTAGTCATTCTTAAGATGAACATCTGTTCTTACTACATCCTTTTGGAATCCTACCTTACTTGTCCATTTATGCGTTAATGTCACTATTCTTCCCTAGCCAACACTTTCCATATGCCATTGCTAAGCTATGCAATCATAACACATTACTCTTGGTTTTCCAGTTTAATTTTATTGAATGTAAATTTAAAAAGTTGGACACAAGTCACTCATTCTTTAACTTTTCGGTCACAAATTTTCCACACGGCATAATATAGCTGTGAGTACACTGATTATAATGACAAATGCTCGAAATAAGAGGATCACTGCTGCTGTATAAATCCTTATCAATGTGAATTAGACACAGGAGAATGTCAACCTTCTGGCCCAACTCTAAGAGCTTTTAGGCATCAACAAAATGAAGACAAACCCTTCTATTGGTCCACAATGTTGGCAAGACATGAAGTTAAAATGGAGAGCAGCATGCACCATCTTCAGTTTTTTGGCTAAGGGATCCATCAACAAGTGTGCCATGGTAAATGCAGACTACAGATATGGTATCCTATTGTTATGGTGCCTCCAGACTACTAGTATGGGACCCACCCCTACTTCAACCTTGTAGAAAAGACAAAAGTCCTAATTCTAGTCTCTTCAGGATAAAAAGATTTCTACATGAGTTATAGTGGAAGTGTAGAAAAGCAGAGATAGAGAGTGTGCGTGTGTTGGGGGGCTTCCTCTTTTCAGAACAGTCACATTATCATTAACAAGGAGAGAGGACAAGGGTTGCTCCTCAATTAGTGTAACAAACAGAAGCAAAAATAACCAACTACCAGCAGATCCCTTCTGCCTCCGTTCCAAGTATAAAGGAGCAAAGGCAAGGGGGAAGATGAGAGAAGCAAACACTGTAGAAGTGTGCTTGCTGTTCATTTCATCCACACAACACGATATTCAACATATGAATACAGCTGCGATACCATTCCTTATCAATGGTACAGAGTATTAAAGCCCTGCCCTTGGCAGCCTAGCCCAGATGAAAAGAGAAGCTGGAGCATACCCTACCCAGTACAAAGCCTCCCCTGCTTTGGGATGGAATGTTCAGACTGCAATGCCTGCAGAAGGTGTAGATGGTGGTCCAAGTACATGTCTTTCAAATACTCTCAGCAGAGTCATTAGTAAGATGCGGTGTTCGCTTGCACTGGTGGTGTGTACCAAGACTTGCCCTTCCAATGTTTATGTTGTCCACAATAGGAAAATAATGTAGTTAGCCAGTCATTTGAATTGCAGTTGTTTTGGCAATGGTTTGCCTTGTTTACCTAGCATAAAGCAGGCAAGGAGTGGACTAACCTTCTAAAGTTCTTGGAAGCTCCTATGTAGAAGCTTAACTGTTTATGAATAGCCATTAATACTTTCTCCCTTTGTTCTACAGTCTACTATAAAACACTGGCAAGTAAATGGCTTGATTCAAAACCAGTTCTAAAGACCACTTTGTCATGAAAACATGGTTAATTCTAAGATTTGCTTTTTCCCTTGGAAGACCTTCTACAGTTCTCTAAACATTCGGTCTGCAGATCAGAAATTCTTAAAGCAGCAGTAGCAGCCAATAACAAAATTGTTTTCTACAGTAAAAACTTAAGGACCATGTTGGTGACTGGTTCAAAGGGGACTAAAAGCAGTCTTTCCACCACCATGGTGTGGTTCCAATGAGAAAGACTAGACTAGTTATGGAGAAATGAGACTCATGACTCCTTGCAGAAACTGCCTGACTGCAGTGTATGAATACTGTCCTGGGCACTCAGGACAGGTTGTAAGAGCAGATGTATGCAAATGGATGAATAAAGTATATGGTAACCTGCTAAGAACTCATGATGCAATAAGCAAGATGCCCTTAGAATCACACCACAAACAGAATAATTTCCATGTAGCCAATTAGGACTCCTGGACTATGGCCTCCTTGCCTACTGCTTGACGTGCAGCATCTCCTCAGAAGTGGTGATTGAAAGGTACTATGCTGACATTACCCAAGGCACCAATCTAAGGTTTATTAGGTGTGGGTGCACAGGTGACCCATTACTTTGAAATAATAGTGTAGATAAATTTAGTAATGGCAATGGTTCTTTCTTGTTCATCTGAACTAATTAAGAGAACTGTAACTGTCTCAGTCATAGAACAGCCTGGGAAATCAGCCTTGTTTTTTTCCTCTCTATCTTTTGGAGTGTTCTTTCAGTGGAAGAGGGTGATGTTAAAGTTGTTGTGTGTGTGTGTGTGTGTGTGTGTGTGTAAGGGAAAGGTCCTTATTGCATGTGAATTTGACAGCTGATAATTTTCCTATGATAAAAACAGTTCTAGTTCTATGGTCCCCCAGTTGTGCATTCGGTCCTGGAATACTTTAATCTCCACTCATGGAAAATGGAGGAGGACCCACAAAGGGCAATTGTATACCCTGCTGACTAGAGTTACAGCTACCAGCTTTTCTTCAATTTCTTTACCTGCAATCTGCTGAAACTACTTCCAGCTTGAACTATACGAGCCCATGGTGCACTGCAATGGGTTTCATCACTTTACCTCCACTACTTAGAACATGTGCAGTTGGTATCTATAAATAAGTACTAAGTAAGTCGAAGACAGCTGAATGTACAGCCAGCATACCCAAGTCTTTACAGGTACCGTATGTCAGACATGTCCTACGTATAAGGTACATATGTGAAGTCCAAGCATCTAATCCTAAGATCTGAACTGCCCCACAAGAACTAGAGCAACCCCATAAGAAATTAATAACATATACATCCAGGAAAGGAAGGAGATTAAAGAAACACCCCTCTGCCAGAAAGAAAATAATAGACAGCAACAAGAGATAAGAGGGAGGGACAGAATACTGCAACGGTGAAAAGTAGGACATCTACTGTTATGGTGACGTCTTAAACAATACCATGTCCTTCCTTGTCACTGTTGACATATTCTTTACTCCTGGGAGAGTACAAAAGCTACAGTAAAAAATGGGAGGAAAAGACAGTAAAAACTTCAAAAATCCATGAAGGATGGCCCTGGAAAAATCCATCCTGACCCTACAAATGAGAGCCAACTTGCAATGTTTGGTGAAAGTGTGAATAGCAGGCCAATTAGAAGCTTCCAAGATGGATCTAGTTCCCAGACCCTGGAAAAAAAACACCAGAAGAGGCCACTGCCCTGGTAGAATGAGCATGAACAAAAGAGGAAAGCTGCTTGCCATAAAAATAATAGCAAAAGGTAATGGCCTTAGAGATCCAGGAGGAGATGGTCTTTAGATACTGCCAAGCCCAATTTCCTGGCATGAAAGGAAACAAAAAGCTGCTCAGATTTTCTAATATGTTTTGTCTTGTCAAAGTAATATCTGAGTTGTCTATGTAAATCCAAGATGTGAAGAAAGTACAGTTGTGTACACTTACCATAAATGTAGATGTTTGAGTGTATTCACTGTTGCAGTCATCACATTTGGGTTATCTGCCTTCAGGTAGCCCTCAGCCAGCCTGAATACCAGAGTCGTGGGATTTCTGCGTCGGATGCTGTCGCTTCTTCCATGACGTCAGGTCGTCAGGGGTATAAAAACATGCAGCTGATGCCATTACATCAGTTTTTCTTGTCCCAGATGTCAGGTGCCCCCACAATAGGAAAAAATTACATGGTGAGGAACACCCCCAGCAAATACACATAGCATAAGTTATGCCAAACCAAAAAGGATAGGTGAAAGCAAAGAATCAAGGGGCTGCAGGGAGGGTAACCAGGACTGGAACAGTGAATTCACTTGAATATCTACATTTATGGTAACTGTACACAACTGTACTATGTTCTTCATGTTTCACTGTTGCAGTCATCACATTTGGGTAGATTCCCAAAACTAAGGAAGGGTGGAGGCAGATTAAAAAGCATTAGGGCTGGCAATAAAGCCCTGTAAGACTGCTGTGGCAAATCCAGCTCTGGCTTTAGAAAAGATAGGCAAGTGGTAATGCTTGGTGAAAGTATGTACAGAGCTCCTGGTTGCAGCTTCCAGAATGTCCCTGGTAGGGACTCTTCTGAGAAATGCAGTAGAGGTAGATGCAGCCCTAGTGGAATGTGTTTTTATCCCCTGTGGGCTAGGTTTTCCATGGTGCTTGTAGCAGAAATGGATGCAGTGTGCTAGCCTTTTGGAAATGCTTTGCACTGGCCTTCCCCTCTGCCCCTGCAGCAAAGCTGACTAGCAGCTGACCAGACTTTCCGAGAGGCTTAGACCTGTCCAAATAGAATCTAAGCTGTCTGTGCACGTCCAGAGAATACAGTATCCTTTCCCCTTTATTCTGAGGATTAGGAAAAAAGTAGGCAAATGAATGGACTGGTTTAAAGCCACGCTAGACACCACCTTGGACATAAAAGATGAGTTAGTCCTGAGGGAAACCCTGTCCGCATGGAAGATAATGAAGGGTGCCACTGCCGTAAGGGCCTGCAGTTCAGACACTCTTCTCGCTGAAGTGATGGCGAGAAGTAAAGCTGCTTTCCAAGAGAGGAATTTCAAATCTGCTGTAGCAGTCGGTTCAAAGGGGGGAAGGGAAGAGTAAGTTTTTCCGATACAAAGTTAAGGTCCCAGGCTGGAGTGGGAGCTCTCCTGGGGGGGGGGGGGGTCTTAAATTTTTAGCCCCTCTAAGGAACTGTTTTACCAGAAGATGAGAGAAGAGGGGTGGCTCAGTATTATAATGAGCTGAGATGGCTGAGGCATGACTCTTAATTGAAGAGAAGGATAGGCCCTTATGGAGCATTTCTGTTAAGTAATCTAGTACATGAGGTAAGCTAGGCACACTTGTGCCCATCCCCTGAGACTGGCTCAAGGAACAGTACCTTTTCCACTTCTCTGAATAGGATTTTCTAGTACTAGGCCTCTTTGCCTCAAGAATGACATCCAGCACCTGCTTACTGCGGGTTGCTAGAGGTGAGCTCAAGGGAAAAGCCAGGCTGCAAGGTTCAGGGTTTGAAGCTGAGGGTGCAGAATCTGGCCTGTCTGCTGGAACAGCAGGGAAGGGGTCTGAGGCAGGTGCCATGGTTGTAGCACTGTCAGACTGCGCAAAAGAGGGTACCAGTGCTGACATGGCCAGTCTGGTGCAATCAGGATTGTCCTTGGCTTGTCCCGTTTGATCTTTAGTAGGACCTTCGAGAGGAGAGGCAGAGAGGGAAAGGCATAGACTGATGGGCTTTCCCAGGTAAAGGACAGGGCATCCACTTTCCAAGCTTGACTGTGAGGAGTTCTTGTGCAGTACTTGTTCAACTGATAGTTCTGAGGGGAGGCAAACAGGTCCACCTCTGGAGTCTCCCATCTGTTTCTCAAAAGCTTGAATATTTTGGGTTCCAGTTTCCATTCGTGTGGGTCCATGAGATTTCTGCTTAAGTCATCAGCCAGTGAATTTAGTTTGCCTGGCAGGAATTGAGCTTGTAGGTGTACTTGATTGCTCTCAAGACTGTGTTCCACAGAGCCATGGCTAGTCTGCAGAGTGGGTAAGAATGTGTTCCCCCCTGCTTGTTTATGTACCACATAACTGTGATGTTGTCTGTCTTCACCAATTGTTGTCCTGGAAGAATGAGGTCTTTGAAGGCTGTCAGAGCATTCTGCAAAGCTAACATTTCTTTTTGAGTGACATGCAGGTGCATCTGCCTTCCATTTGCCCTGAATGCACTGCCCTGCCATGTGAGCCCCCCATGCACAGTCTGATGTGTCTGTTGTTAGGATTTGGGCGGCAGGAGGTAGAGTGAAAGGGAGCCCCTTGTTGTGGTTGCAGGCCTCTGCTCACCAAAGGAACTCTGCCTATTGTTTCCAGGTCCTGAGAATGTTGACACCATAGACTTTTTAGCTATCATTGAAGTTTCCTCATATGCAGTCTTGCATATGGAATTAACAGAATGCAAGAGGCCATGAACCCCAGAGCTTGCAGTATTTTCCTTGCAGATAGTAGGTTGAAGTAGGTTGTCAAATAAATTTTTTTCTCTGGAGTGAGGAATGCCATCTGGGAAGTTGTGTTCAAGCTTGCTCCCAGGAATACAATCTGTTGGCAGGGTACTAGGTGTGATTTCTTTTCGATGATGGTGTACCCCAGTGAGGTTAGAAGTCTCTTTACAAATGCCAGGTGCTGTAATAGCAAGTCCTGACTTTCCGCCTGAATCGGGCAATTGTCCAAGTATGGGTAAATCTGAATGCTTCTCTGCCTGGAAAATGCAATGACTGGAGCTAGGTACTTTGTGAATACCCTGGGTGCAGTAGACAAGCCAAAGGGAAGTGGAGAGAACTGACAGTGCATACAGCCTGCCCTAAAGCGTAGATATTTCCTGCAAGATTCCCTTATAGGGATGTGCAGGTAAGCTTCTTTTAAGTCTAGGCTTGCCAGCCATGAATCCTTGGCTAGCATAGGAAGCAGCTGTTGGAGAGTTAGCATTCTGAATTATGGAACCACCAGAAAGGTGTTGAGAACAGACAGATCCAGGATAGGATGCCAGGTGTTTTCTTTTCTGGGAACCAGGAACAGTCTTGAATAAAAGCCTTGTCCCCTTTGTTCTGCTGGGACAGGTTGAAGAGCCTTGATGCTGAGGAGAGAGAGTACTTGCTTTTGGGCCTCCGCCCACTGGTTTGGGGGGAGGTTTGGCCATCCACTTAGGGTTGGGAGTGAGTGGAAGTGGAATCTGTATCCTAGGGATACAATGTTTAAAACCCAATTGTCTTGGGTAATGTATTCCCAGTTTTTTGCATGCAGGGCGAGCTTTCCTCCTAAAGGTGCAAGTAGCTGAGCAAGGCTTGGAGGAGTCAAGGATAGGTCATTGTGCAATTTTACCATAGGGGGTCGCTTACTACTCCCTGCTTTGGACGTGGGAGCACCCAACTGCTTAGGTCTGTGCATAACCTGAGACTGAAGTCTTGGTGGTCTGCTGCCCCTGGGTTTGGACTGAGAAAGCCTGGAAGGGACTGGAAAGGACCAGTTCTTTGAAGGCCAATGCCTGCTGAATCTAGGTGGCTGTACTTGTAAGAAATCTTTAACAGTTTGCATAGATTTAGCTTTTTCCTCCATCCTTTTGAGGACGACCTCTGCTTTATTGCCAAATAGGCGCTCTTGGTTTAAGGGTGCATCCATTAATTTTGCTTTTACATGATATGGCAAGTTTTGGTCATTAAGCCAAGCATGCCTTGCAAGTACAGACCCAGTGACAGCAGCCCTGCAAGATGCTTCTAAAGCATCAAAACCACACTGCAAAGTACATTAACCAACCTGGTCAGCAGAATGCATTAACTCTTGTAAATCTTTGTGTTCTGCAGAGTCAGGAATCAACATAATTTTCTGTTTAATTAGCCCCATAATATGCTGCTGATACTTTAACATAGGAAACTGGCAATTTAAAGCCCTAACGGCCAGAGTAGCAGAGGTGTGTACCTTCTTACCCCATCTGTCTAAAGCCCTAGAATCCCTGTCAGAAGGGGTAGGATTTTTGGCACTAGTAGCCTTAATGCCTTTTGGTCCCTGGGAAACTGTCTCTGGATCTTCAGTAGGATTCTTGAAAAGGAATTTATGAGAGTCAGGTACTCTATAGTACCTGTCAGGTTTCCTGGGAGCTGGAGGCAAGGTATCTGGGGTAAGGATGGATTCCAAGAAATCATCTACAATCTCCAGAACAGGAGGGACAGGTAGAGGCCCGTGCTGAGGCAGGTTTAAAAATTCCCCGAGTCTCTTTTTGGACTGAGAATAGTCCTGGCTTTCCCAGTGGAAATGCTCCCTAAGGGTATGCAAGGTTTCACCAAAAGAAAAATCTTCTGGAGGGGAAGCAGAGGGAATGGAATCCTCTGCATCAGAATCTTCGTAGGTAGATAAGGGTATGCCCTGGTAATCAGAAGGAACAGAGATATATTCCTGATCAGAAGAATCAGAAGGAAAATCAGTTCTGGGTTTCTTAGAGGGGGAAGGCTGGCTTCCCCTAATTAAAGTAATAAGGTCTTCAGCCATTCTAATCATTTGTTTTTGAGGCATGTGCGACTGAGAATGTGCTTTAGTCGTCTGTTTCCTAGGCGTAGTGCGAACTTTAGGTCTGAGGAATTTGGTATTTTTGGCTTGAAACAAAGTCGTCGGTTTAATATGAAAATCGGTAGGCCTGAATACACCCTCAGAAGCCAGTGCCTGCACAGCGGCTCCGGACCCATCTAAGGCAGAGACAACCACAGGTTCCATTGCCGAAGAAGCATCTCGCGGCATACCGGACTCCGAATGGGTCTCAGTGGAGACCTGTGAATCTGTAGAAGCGGGTATGAGGCCTGCGAAAGTGCCTCTCTGAGTACCGGCGGACTGTCGACAAGATTAACGGAGGCGTCGTCGGCAGTTTTGGACCTATGCGGTCTGTCTCCATCTTAATCCTTAAATTTTTTCAGAAGATCAGTAGTTGGCTGGCTTAATGAAGCCATTTCGGAGTACGAAGATGGAGATCGAAAATATTTAGCTACAAAAATAGCCCGACGATGGATAGTTTGGACGTTGAACAAGGCACAAAACCAACAATGAGGGACGTCGTGGTCTGGGCCTAAACATGTGATGCAGTAAGAATGAAAATCTCTGTGAGGTTATTTGCTTTCCACAGGCAAGACAATTACTATTTTTTTCTGACATCGGTTAGAGCAAGAAAAAAGGATCCCCAACGGGGTACTTATGTTTTAGAAGACTTCAGGTCTGAAACTCGAAAATGAAAATTTCAGGAGTCTGCCGACTGGCACTTGTGAACTGCTTCTGCTTTGGGCACCGCACGGCAATAAAGACTGATGTAATGGCGTCGGCTGCATGTTTTATACCCCTGACAACCTGATGTCCTGGAAGAAGGGACGGCATCCATTGCAGAAATCCCAAGACTCTGGTATTCAGGCCGGCTGAATGTTGCCTGCAGGCAGATAACCCAAATGTGATGACTGCAAAAACACGAAGAACATCCCTCTCACTAAGATTCTGTGGAGAATGGAAAAAAGAACAAAGATAAATGGTCTGATTCACGGACAAATTATAAACCATCTTTGGTATAAAAGGATTGGCATGAAGAGACACCTTGTCCTTGTGACCCCCCCCCCCCCAAAAGATGGAATCGATATGAGTGCTTGAAGTTCAGAGACCCTTTTGGCAGAAGTATGAGCCACAAACAATACAATCTTCCAAGTACAATGTTGTAAGGAAGACGAAATTGCAGGCTCAAAAGGGGACTGGGTCAGGTCAATTCTTCAAGAACAAAATTAAGGTCCAAGCAAGGAGGAATAGGCTTTCTTAGAGGCTGAATAAGGACGCCCTTCAAAAACTGTTCGATTTCAAAAATAGAAGCCAAAGGTAGATTCAAAGGCAGACAAGCAGAAATGACTGACAAATGATTTTTAACAGAGGAACATGCCAAGCTAGACTTGAGCAATTCACACAAATAAGAAAGGACAAGAGGAAACCCCATAGGTCATGCCTGAGACACCAAACAGAAAATCTCTTCCATTTAGTCCCATATGATTTACTAGTAGTGGGTTTTCTGGCCTCCTGCAAAATCTGAAGCGCTTCCTCAAAAAATTCCTAAAAGGAATTAAAACCCTATCACCTAAAGTGTCAACTGAAGGGTGGACATGTGAGGCTGAATGAGAGATCCCTTTGTTTTGTGCAGGAATATTCACCTGTGATCCCACAGATCTTGTGCAGCTGCTTTGGTAGTACAGGAAGAGGGGGATATGCATAAAGAAACATTCCCTTCTAAGAAAAAGCCAGGGTATCCACTTTCTAAGCCAGAGGACTTGACACTCTTGAACAGAACTGCTAAGTTGTCTGTTCAGAGGGGAGGCAAAAAGATCTAATTAAGGAGTACCTCAATGATGTACAATGTCCAGAAAATCTCCTTGTGAAGCAACCATTTGTGTGGATTTGTCCTGAACCATCTCAAAGAGTCTGCCACCAGACTGTGCTCTGAAGGAATGAAAACCACATAAAGAACCAAATGATGGCAGACTGCAAACTCCCAAGCCTGAAAAGCTAGTTTGCAAAGAAGGCAAGATTTTGTGCCCGTTTGCTTGTTGATGTATCACATGACTGTGTTATTGCCTGTAAAAACCTTTAGAGGACTTGGAACCCAAAAAGAGTGAAAAGTCTGGGAAACTAGAAGTATAGCCTTCACTTCCTTATTGTTGAAATGATCTGCCAGTTGTTGAGGCCACCAAAGACCCTTGACCCTGAGGTTGTCAGAGGAGGCTACCCAACTATGACTGGAAGCATCAGTGTACAACTCCTGACTAGGGAAAGGAACCTGAAAAGGCAGACCTGGATTCAAGGAAATATGGACAATCCACCAGCAAAGTCAGAGTCTGAGATGAGGCAAAAGAACCAGATACTCCAGAGGTGGCACAGATGTAGCCAAACAGTCTTGAGATACCACTGAAATTTCCTCATGTGAAGTTTGGCAAAGGGAACCATGGAAATAGTGAATGCCAAATACAGACAGCTCGGAGAAATCCCCTTGCAGGAAGGGCTTTAAGAGGAAGAAGGGAGGGGAAATAACCAGTCAGACAGAGGAAACTGTTACACAGGAGACAAGCCAGAATGGAATGGTCAGAGTCCTGCAACCTAAAAACACTTGGTCCTAAGAGGGTTTCAGCACAGACTGAGATTGAATGTGAACCTCACATTGCACAGAAGCATAGTGAAGTGCAGATCCTGAAGCAGAAGCTGCTGAGAGGATGCTTGATCAAAATGTTGTCCACATAAGGGAATGTCTTATTTCCCTGAAGTCTGCAGAAGTCTACTACTATGGCCAGACAATTTGCAAAGACCCTCAGAGCTGTAAAAAAGACCAGAAGGCAAACTAGAGAACTGACAATGAGAGGAAGAAACACAGAAATTTAAAAATGTCCTGAAGAAAGGGTGAATATGAATGCGGAGGCAAGGGTCCTTCAAATCCAGGGATACCAGAAATGCTTAAAGAAGCAGAGGGAAAAGTGTCTGAAGAGTCTATCCTGAAAGAAGGAACACTGAGAAAGGTACTGAGAAAATACAAGGCTACAATGGGCCTTATGACCCCTCCTTCCTGGGAACCTGAAACATCCTGGAATCATCTTCTCCTTTTGGCTGCTCCCATTAGGGGTCACCACTGTGATTTATATGTTTCCATTTCCTGCTGTCCTCTGCATCTTGCTCCGTCACACCAGCCACTTGCATGTCCTCTCTCACCACATCCATAAATCTTATCTTAAGCCTTCCTCTTTTCCTCTTACCTGGCAGCTCCATCCTTAGTATCCTTTCCCCAATATACCCAGCATCCCTCCTCAGCACATGTCCAAACCAACGCAATCTCACCTCTCTGGCTTTGTCTCCGAACTGTCCAACCTGAGCTGACCCTCTAATATACTGATTCCTAATCCTTTCCGTCCTTGTCGCACAATGCAAATCTTAACAGCTTTGACTCTGCCACTTCCAGCTCTGACTCCTGCCTATTTGTCAATGCCATTGTCTTCAACCCATATAACATAGCTGGCCTCATTACCCTCTTGTAGACCTTCCCTTTCACTCTTACTGGTACCAGTCTGTTACAAATCACTCCCAACACTCTTCTCCACCCACTCCACCCTGCCTGTACTCTCTTCTTCACCTCTCTTCCCCACTCACCATTACTCTGAACTGTTGATCCCAAGTATTTAAACTCATCCACCTTCACCAACACTACTCCCTGCATCCTCACCATTCATCTATCCTCCCTCTCATTCACACACATATATTCTGTCTTAGTCCTGCTGACCTTCATTCCTCTCCTCTCTAGAGCACACCTCCACCTCTCCAGGGTCTCCTCAACCTGTTCCCTACTCTCACTACAGACCACAATGTCATCTGCACACATCATAGTCCACGTGAACTCCTGTCTGCTCTCATCTGTCAACCTGTCCATCACCACTGCAAATAAGAAAGGGCTCAGAGCTGATCCTTGATGTAATTCCATCTCCACCTTAAACGCATCCATCACACCTACTGCAGACCTCATCACTGTCACACTACCCTCATACATATCCTGTACCACTCTTACATACTTCTCTGTCACTCCCGACTTTCTCATACAATACCACAACTCCTCTCTAGGCACCCTGTCATAAGCTTTCTCCAAGTCCACAAAGACACAATGCAACTCCTTCTGACCCTCTCTATACTTCTCCATCAACACATTATTAAATAATGTGGTAAGGATACTGTAGTGTCTAGTCCTGGACCTCACATTTTTACTATCTTCCAAAATTACATAAGAATCAGTATAATCTAATGGTAAAACAGATTATTATTGGGATGTGATAACTTTGTAGAAAAGGCAGGATTTTTTTTAAATTATACTTTTATTTCCACACATTCAGAAATTGCTTGCCTATTTAACAGACACTTCAAAATTAATGGGAAAACTGTTTACTGATGAAGAGTGGGAGGGTGACTATTACTGGGCTGTACAATAATATCAGAAACAAACATGGGCTGGATGCTTTATTGAGCTGTTTGGGAGAGTTCTCCATTACACATTTTGTGTTGAAATTGGTGCAAGTTAGTTTGAATAATATTTTTTTTTGTTTTTGACAAAGACAGTATTTAATTGTTTCATAGGTCTGTCTCTCTTTGTCGTTATTTATTTTTCTATTTAATTGTTTCATAGAATACTGTGGTTTCTGTCTCTGCAGTTAGTGGGGGCTATTGTGTTTCACTTCATTGATATTCAGTGTTAAACTCTTAGCCTAGAGGGTTTCTCTGTATTTATAAGTGTTAGTCACATATCTTTGAATTTATTACTGCTCAATATCGGAGTTGTTTGGCTTCTGCTACATACCTACAATCAACTGCATTACTAGCCGAATTAAGTACAAACTTGCAGTGTTAAAGATTGTACTGCATTTCATTTTTCTGTCTAATTGTTTCATTGAATATTGTGTCTGCCTCTCTCTGTAGTTATTTAATTTACTATTTGTTTCATAGAATACTGTGGTCTCTCTCTGTCTCTGCAGTTAGTTTCCTGCCTGCCCTCCCTGTTCTTGTTCTGGTATTAATCTTGGTGGCTTTGGAATTACCCGCCCCTCCTGTAAATTTGTGTTTGTACACTTCTCCTGGGTTTATCTCATTTGCTCACTCAGAGTACAGTGAAATCATACTTTGACTTCAGACACTCCTACCAGTCCCATCTGTTCATTTTTATTCCAGTCTAGTGTCACTAGCTAATTCTACCTAATACAGAGAGAACATTTGTGAAGGGCAAGCCACTTGGGTCCTTACTTTTGAATTATCTTCTGTTTCTCCTTTCTCCCTTTCCACTTTCCAAAAAAACATTTCTAAGCTTCCTGCCTTTCCTGTACTAGTTTAGTCTAGATACAGATTTGATGTAACCAGGACTGTTTGTAAGCTTCTGAGCACCCCCCAGCCTTTCTGTGTTGGAGGGAAACCTCTATCTTATCAGTGGGAGTGGTAAGCACTAGGTAGCCTATCTACCACAAGAGTGGTTTCTGGCCCAGAAATTGTAGTTTATTGGCTGTTTGGGCAATTTTTCCATCTCTTTCAACTTTCTGGTTTAAAAGCCTGTGTTTGCACTTGTTTCCCACCTTTTCTGTAACTAGTCTAACCCAGATACAGATTTGTTGTATCCAGGACTGTTTGTAAGCTTCTGAGCCCCCAAGTCACTGTGTTGGAGGGAAGCCTTCTATCTTATCAGTGGGAGTGGTAAGGACCCGGTAGCCTATCTACCACAAGAGTGGTTTCTGGCCCAGAAATTGTAGTTTATTGGCAGTTTTTCCAATCTCTTTCAAATTACTGGTTTAGAAGCCCGCATTTGCACTTGTTTCCCATCTTTCCTGTAACTAGTCTAGTCCAGATACAGATTTGCTATATCCAGGACTGTTTTGAAGCTTCTGAGCCCCCCAAGCCTTTCTGTGTTGGAGGGAGGCCTTCTAGCTTTATCAGTGGGAGTGGTAAGAACTAGGTAGCCTATCTAACACAAGAGTGGTTTTCTGGCCCAGAAATTGTAGTTTATTGGCCGTTTGGGCAGTTTTCCATCTCTCTCAACTTTCTGGTTTAAAAGCCCATGTTTGTGCTCATTTCCCACCTGTCCTGTAACTAGTCTAGTCCACATACAGATTTGCTGTATCCAGGACGGTTTGTAAGCTTCTGAGCCCCAAGCCTTTCTGTGTTGGAGGGAAGCATTCTAGCTTATCAGTGGGAGTGGTAAGCACTTGGTAGCTCATCTACCGCAAGATCCAGGTACAGATTCTTAGCTTTAGCTCTTGAATTTGCTTAATTCATGCTCAGCACTTGTTCAGAACTTGTTGTTAGCACTAAATAAGCTACACATTACTACAGCACTCAACTTTCCTCTTTACCTAGATGAAAAAAATAGTTTTTCTACTTACTTTCCTCACTTGCTTAGAGACCACAGTGGTTTCTCACCAAATGAATACAGGGAGTAAACAAGTCCAAAGCAGATCATCTCAAAGACATAACACTGTACTCGGGTCTCCTACAGACTGCAGGGTGATCTATGTACAAGGCATCCCCTGATCCTACACTGACGCTGTTTTGCAAATGTGCAACAAATCCATCAGAAAAAAAATTCTGAAGACCTAAACCAAGTCTGTGACAAACAGGACATACTGGAGGAATAGGTATGTGTCTCAAAGATTGCTCCTTCTCTGGGATAGGCTTCCCATCCATATGAAGCAAAGCTCATCCATAACCCTATTCAAACGTAACTTGACCAACGGATGAAAAATCACAAATTTACCCATAGTTTGGTACCTATGTCCCTAATGGGCAGCAGTAGCCTGTGAATGCTTGATGTGTAAAGACCTACATCATAACCATAAAATTCCCTGGTGTACTGGCACATTGACAATATTTTAGTAAATTTGGGGTAAGCCTGCCTAAACTTAGTGGCTCTTGGTCTGATAGCCTAGTAGCCATCTATGAACTGCATGACTGCTATCTAAGGATTCTGTGACTTTCTCAAAGATGTTTAATAAAGTAGATATAATCTCCCTTTGACAAAATTGCATGGGTGGGGGTCTATAGCAAAAAGATTTTCTGCACGGCAGCTACTGAAATTAGATACATGTTCTATGACTTTGCAAACTAGGCATTGTAGACTGATGGGTCTATAGTTTCAGGGATCTGTTATAGGATTAACTTTATTTAGGAACATGAAAACAGAAATCTTCCGTACCTCAGGAACACACTATGAGGCTATCTTTAATTTGAAATGTTTTAGGGAAAGTTCATAAAAGGTCATTTGATGACGTTAACTGAGCAACCATGAATAGTGTTGGGACCCACACAATTGGTATTTTTAGCTTATGGAGTCGTTAGGACATGTCCCATTAATAACTTAGGAGAATGTAAAGACTTGGCGAATTTGCAAAACCTTCAATGTTTTACTGTGAAGCTGGCACTAAATTTCCTGTAATAAAATCATTATGACTTTATTCAGAGCATTGCTGTTATTTCACTGTTGTCCGTTGTAGATCAAGAATGATTTATGATTACCCTTGAATTCAAATTAGGATTTTAGCTCATGCTTTTCTCCGATACTGCTTACGATAATTTACACATTTTTTTCTGATCTTTTTGGCAGTTTTCAACGTGAGCAGATTTTGATTATAGGCCTTAGCTTTTTTCACTTTTATTACAGAGCTTACCCAGGTAGTTTATTTTTACATTTCTCAACATTTAGTTCTGCTTGTGAACACCTGATTTACATTATTTGTACAAGTACAATTCATTGGCAAGTGACAGCTGAGGCTATACGGGGATGGAAAACTAGTAGCAGAATTCTGACTGCATATAATACAGTTTTTAGCAGGCTTGTCTTTTTGAAGTCCTTGCATTCAAATATGTTCATTGTGGTGGGTTTAGATGCCCAAAATGAGAAGACTACTAATTTGAAACTTGATTTGAGCCGACATGAGGATACTATAGTAATAGTGTAATTACTGCACTGCTAGTGAAGACCAAGTCTACAAGACTTTGCCCTCTAGTGGTCTGGCTACAAGGGAATTAGCATTTATTAAATCTAAGGATTGCTGGGTGCACCCAATTTTTGTGATATACTAGATAACTATTTGTATAATAGGAATTACCATTTACTAAGTCTAAGAATCTTTACATACACCCAAAGTTTGTGATATACCAGATAACCATTTATACAAGGGAATTAGAATTGCTAGGTTTAATAATCTTTGGGTGCATCCAACATTTGCAATGCATATGCTTCAATTAATCAACACACACACATATTATATATATATATATATATATATATATATATATATATATATATATATAAATAAATATATATATATATATATATATATATATATATATATATATATATATATACATAAACTTTTTTTTAATTTATGGGGTAGACAGATCAGTAAGCACATAAAGAAATTGTCTGGACCTCAAGGGCCATGAAAAGTGACCTACACTTATGAACAGATAATTTGTCTCACCTAGGATGAACTGAAGTTCATTAATTTCTGCTGGTGGGTTGTTGGAAATTACTAGAAATAACTAGGTCTCTTACAATTTCTGACATTTCCTCACAGTTCCAAGCAGATCTGAATGTGTGACAGGCTCTGAAACTCTAAAGACAGCAAGAACTGTCTTTGCACTAATACCAAGTCTAAGTTATAGCACACCCACGGATTTGACTAAGCTGTAGGTCAGACCCAAGATATGGCAATTTATTAAGATGTGGTATTAAGCAGAGTAACCCTTAAGTAGTCCTGATAGGAAATTACAGCAAACCTTTTTGTAAAGCACTACAGGGTCAAGTGCTTTGTCCAGTATGTGGAACCGATACAAAGAAAGGTGTAGGCCATGCCTGGCAAAATAAGTTGGGCTTTTGATCATTTCATCTGAGACAGACAAGTACTTCATCCTGCAGAAATACACCAGCTACTTAAGCCAACTATTAAATCCAATTGTCTTCTCTTTGGGAATCATTCTAAGTGAGGGTAGGACTCCAAGCAGGTCCACAGTCTTACTTGCATCTGATACACACACACACACACATATACATATATCTATATCTATGTCTATATAGATATATATATATATATATATATATATATATATATATATATATACATACATATATGGGATCTGTATGGATCACCGAACGGCAACATAACCGAAACAGATTCGGCCAGGCATATTTGCGAGAAAGTGCTTTTCACCGAAAGGCACTTTCGCATAAGTATGCCTGTTGCGGAGATCGCACTACAGTGGGGATAAGGTATAATTCCCTTTGCCCCATTGTAGTGCGACCTCGGAGTGAAAATATTTAAGTAAGGGGGGTGTAGGGGGGGCTTGCCCCTCTGCAAAAACGTAAAAGTAATTTTTTTTTTTAAGCACACTTTAACGAAAGCGCTTTCGTTAAAGTGTGTTCGGTGATTGTGGATTCGGACTATTGAACTTTTGTTCAATAATGCTAGATCCATACATTATGTATATATATATATATATATATATATATATATATATATATATATATATGTTTTATTTTTATTTATTTATTTATTATTTTACAATTGTTGACCGGGCTAGTCTAGCTGGATATATTGTCCATTTTCAGTAGATGCCCGGGGAGATGAGCTCCAATCAGTTCTAATGAAGTTCACATAAACAGCAGTACATATTTAAAATACAAAAAATATATATATATGTATTTTTTTAAGGTGGTCACACATTTATAAAGTATAAAAAAATGAAAATATCTTACTAGGCTTAGTACAGTTACTAATGATGTTACAATTAAATGTTCAGAAAGATTAACAGCTAAAAAGTAGAGTATGGATGTAGATAAAAGGAAGGTAATATGATGTAGCAGTTGAGTAATACATCTGGTAGTACAATATGCCACCTTTTGAGAATACCATAATAAGTAAGAATATTATGGAGAGGTAGAATAGTGACTGTTAAGATGAAATTGTTGCAGAGATGAGAAGGTAAGTTTGAATCAAGTAACAAGAGCATGTTGGTCAGTCAAGTTTAGTACAGTGGCACATCCAATGTGTTTTGAGGAAGAGCTTAAGTTTATTTTTGAACAGAGTAATAGAGGGAAGTGTGGAAAGTTCGGAGGGAAGTAGATACCAGGTTTATATATATATATATATATATATATATATATATATATGTGTGTGTGTGTGTGTGTATATATGTATGAGAGAGAGTACGCACTCCAACATGGCTCTCTGCATATCCTTCTGAGTTGGGTGCCTTGGGTCAAACATGCTTGAATGAGCCACCACCTGGTTGTTGTCACATTTGTCAAGTTACATCATGGATTTGACACCAAAAAGGCAGGTGTGTTCTGCAGAGAGTAAAGTCAATGTGTTAGAATAAGAGTTACTAATTATTATGGCACTTATATTTGGACACACAAACTTGTAACAGTGGGAGGATGACCATCTGCAGCCTGGTATTTTGTTGAGTTTTGAGAAAAAGAAGTTATGTACTTCCCGTAATGTTCCGTGTGAGTTGTTCATCTCGCCTTTATTCTTACTGATGGGTTCGGAACAGATCCTTGGCACCGAGTCAGCCAACTACAAAAGCTCAAGGTCTAAAGCCAGCTTGAGGACAGATCCCTATCCCATGGTGCACTACAAACCTCCCTCAGATCTTGTTTGCTGCTAGCTAAAGGCTAAAGCCGTCATTATAACACTCAATCAGAAAAAGGGTTCCAATTCAGACATATCAGACCTCTAGTAAACTGGAAGGGGGTTGGTGGGCGGGATGTAAGAATAAAGGCGAGATGAATAACTCACATGGAACGTTATGGTAAGTACATAACTTCTTTATGTGAAGTTGTTCTATCTCGCTGTTTATTCTTACTGATGGATAGTATCCCAAGCACCATCTTTCTTGGGTGACTCAAGGCAGAACGTTCCTCAGAACCAAAGAAGGTCCTGTCCCTGGAGGCCTTATCCACTTTATAATGGCTGATGAAGGTATGAGGTCTAGACCATATGGCAGCCGCACAGATAAGAGTCTAAAGGTATTTTGGCCAAAAAGGCTGAAGAAGTGGTTACAGATCTGGTGGAATGAGCCTTTATCCGTGTACGTGAAAGCAATACAGTCTGATAACCATCTGGACAAGGTGACTTTAGACACTGGATCACCTTTCTTTGCTTCTGAGAAGGAAACAAAGAACTGTTCATTCTTCCTGAATTGTTTGGTTCTGTCCAAATAAAATCGTAGTGGTCTATGCACATCAAGTTTGTGAAGCATGTAGTCCAATTTGTTTGTATGATTGGGGAAAAATACATGTAATTCAATTGTTTCAGATTAGCTTCTGAGCAAACTTTGGGTAAAAAGGAAGGATTTGTTCTCAAAGAAACTCTGTCATTATGAAAAATTAAATAGTGGGGTTTTATAGTCAAGGCTTGTAACTCGGAAATCCTCCGAGCAGAGGTTATTGCCACTAGTAATAAAGTTTTCCAATAAAGGTATTTAAGGTCACAAGATGAAGCTGGTTCAAAAGGGGATAAAATAATGCGGGAAAGAACAAGGTTCAAATTCCAAGGCATGGAGGGCGTTTTGACGGGTGGTCTTAGATGGAAAGTGCCTTTTAAAAAGGCTTTGAATACTCGATGAGACATAATATTTGAAAAGTCTAAACCCAAATGAAAATTGGAAATAGCTGCCAACTGTACCCTAATTGTAGCTGCAGCAGCACCTTCATTGAAAAGTTTTGTAAGGAAATTTAGGATAGCAGAAGCAGGAGCCAAATAAGGATCTATTTCATTTTGAGACGCCCAAATAGCAAATCTCCTTTCACTTGCTATGGTACATTTTTCTGTTGAAAGATTAGAAAATCTGGCTATGTTTGGAATTGGAGCAGCCAAGCTGTCAGTTTGAGGGACTGTAGAGAGGGGTGAAGAGTTCCTGAGTTGCGAGTCAGGAGATCCGGCACTGGGTCCAGGATCCAAGGCTCTTCCAGTAGATGAGGCTGGAGGAAAGGGAACCAACTCTGCCAAGGCTGGAATGGGGCTATTAAGATTAAAGGTCTGCCCAGAGACTTTGCTTATTGTAACACTTTGGGTATCAGGGGTATTGGAGGAAAAGCATAGAGAAGGCCAAGGGGCCAATCATGCACAAGTGCATTCCTTGTGGTTTCCCCTAGAGGGGGAATTAGGGCAAAGTAGTTGCTGCATTTGGTGTTGGCTGGGGTTGCAAAGAGATCGCAGCAAGGCTGGCCCCATCTGTGCAAGATCCTTTCTGCCACTTGATGCTTCAGAGACCACTCGTGCGGCAAGAGTATCGTTCTGCTCAATCTGCCTGCTATCACGTTGGACCTCCCTAGGATATGCGTTGCTATAAAAAAGCGCTGGGTAGAAGTCGCCCATTTCCAAACTCTTAGGGCCTCTCTACAAAGGGGATAAGATTTGCCCCCCCCCCCCCCGGATTTTTATGTACCAGACTACTGACATATTGTCTGATTGTACAGCAATTGTTCCTAGAGTAAGAGTCTTGAAAAAACTGCAACGCTAGGAGAACCTCTCTCATCTCCAGAGCATTGATATGCAGGTGAGCCTCGTGTTGATTCCACATACTTTGGGTTGTACTTCCCTGGTAATGCCCCCCCACCCTACCAGGGAAGCATCCGTGGTCACTGTGGCTATAGGAGGGGGTAATACAAATGGTCGACCTAAAGTCACATGGTGTGAAGTTATCCACCACCGAAGATCTTTCTTGCAAGAGTCCGTTATTAATATCTGATGAGTCATTGGTAATTCTTGATAAGACCACTGGGTGAACAGAAGCCACTGAAGTATTCGCATGTGCATCCTGTCCAGAGGAACAGCGATTATGGCTGAAGCCATGGTGCCTAGCAATTTGAGGATCTTTGACACTGGAACTCTCATGATCGGAAGAATGTCCAATATCTGATTTCTTAGATTTTGAATTCTTTCTGGAGGTAGGGATAATGTTACAGTGACCGTGTTTAGTTCTGTTCCTATAAAAACGATCTGTTGCGATGGCAAGAAGGCAGATTTTCCTGAGTTTATCGTAATCCTTAATTGCTGGCAAAGGTTTATTGTGCGGTTTCTCGCCTGAATAAGTCAATGCCTGGTGGTGGCAGGGAGAAGCCAGTTGTCTAAATATGGAAACACCTGGAATCTGGATCGTCTCAGGTGAGCCATCACTACTGCCATGCATTTGGTGAACACTCTGGGGGCTGCTGTGAGACCAAAGGGCAGAGTTCGAAATTGGAAATGACTGGCTCCCAGCCAGAAGCGCAGGTGATCTCTGGATGGCTTGTCCATTTTGATATGGTAGTACGCATCCTGGAGATCTATCGAGCACATTCAATTGTCCTTCACCAAAAAGGGGAGAACTGACTGAAGCGTGACCATCCAGAACTTTGTCTTTTTTACTGATTTGTTTAATCTCCTGAGGTCTAGAATGGACATCCAGTCCCCTGTTTTCTTTGGTACTAAAAAGAACCTTGAGTAAGTACCAGATCCTCTTTGGTCTGCTGGGACTGGCTGGATAACTCTTTTTTGAAGCAACCTTTGAATCTCTAGGGTTGTTTGTTCCCTGTGACTAGATGGAACATCCGGGATTTTTATGACTAGTGGGGGGAACATGGCAAAGGGTACTGAATATCCTCTGGAAATAATGCTTCGTACCCAGGTATCTTTTGTGATTTTTAGCCAGGCGTCTGGGGACAAGGGCAGGTGTTCCCCAACTGCCTCCAGAGGTGGACAGTCAGGCCTCCTCTCAGGAGCGCTGATAGGGTTTCCCCAAGGAACTGATCCCTGTCTCCCTGATTTTGCGGACCCCATCTGCCACGAAGTCGGAGTCTACCATTGCCCCCCCCCCTCCTGCCTCTGGAGGGGGCTTCACCTCAAGTGTCTTCGTAAAATCCCTGGGACTTACGGAACCAAATCTTACCACCACCTCTCCCTTTGGGGTAAGGTCTAGTAGGGGTAGAAAAACGGACTCCTACAGCAGACAGAGTCTTACCATCCTGTTCAATCCCAGTAAGGAGTCTCCTTAACCTTAGGTCCAAATAGGGTTGAAACATCAAATGGGGTGTTAATACAGGAAGACTTAAAGGGTTCCGCAAAGGAACACAATCGCATCCAGGAATGACATCTGAGGGCAATTCCTGTACCTGCAGCTCTGCTCATTCCATCAGTCAAGTAGGAGAGTAGGCGCATGGACAAGTTCGCAATGGAAGTTAAGGTAGAGAGCTGGGCAGTAATCTGATCTGAAACTCCCACCTCTACTGAACCTTGTAAGCTAAATCCTAGTTCTTTCAAAAGATCCCTTAGCAGTCTAGTAAAATGGGTAAGATAGTTTGTCGAACGAAGAACAAAGGCCGTTGAACTGAACATAAGCTTCCCACACCTGTCCATGAGCCTAGAATCTCTATTAGAAGGATGGACATTAGTAGAAGTCTTCGAAAGTTCCTTCTTTGTGGCTGCTGCCACCACCATGGCATCCACAGGCACGCCTTTGGATAAGAAGTTCTTGTCTAGAGGGCAAGTAATAAACTTATTCGGCCTCCGAGGAACAGGTTCCGTTGTGTCTGGAGCCTCCCAAGCCCTGTGAGTGAGCAATTCAACTAGCTCATCAGGGGATGGAGACACCCAAGAGGTGGACGGCTGAGATCCGAAAGCCTTCAGAAGTACAGACTCATCCTCAGAAGGGTTAAGGGACTTCCAGCCACCCCTCTGTTTTAGGATCTCCAGGATATCTGCAAAGGAGATATCCTCAGAGGGGGACCGTGGGGAACCTTCTGACTCATCTAAGTCAGTGTCAGAAGTGAGTGACTCTTCGGGAGAGTCAAGATGCTTCCTCTTGCAAGACCACTTTCTGAGTACCTCTTCAGTGGGAACTTCGAGAGGTTTCAGAAGAGCAGTGTTCACCCAATGGGGTGTCCTGAGGCTCAGGATCTCTACGTTTAAGTGGACAGCGTGTAGGCAGAAACTGGTACTTTAGGGGGAGGAGCTGCTGGAACCAATTATGTGGTTGTCGGAACAGACAACCCCCTCCTCATGGCGTTGAAGGATCCCTGGTCCTGACCCGAGTCAATCCCCGGTTCCGAAGACACCACGGACCCCCTTTGTGCCCGAGCCGGAAGCTCTGAACCAGAGGTTGGAACTGAGCTCATCTGAGCCGATGCCCGGAGAGGTAAAGTTCGAATCGACAAGTCGGTCCAACTATCCTCCCAGACTCAACTGGAGAGCGTCAACTCTGAGAACCAGTCGAAACCAAAGGTACAGGGCAGTAGGGGGACGACGATCACGCAGCAGGTATTGGTCCCACAGGCTCCACAACCATCGACTCCAAGCACTCCGGCTCCAAAACTTCAAGGGGAATTGGAGGAGGAATCATAGAAGGTAGAAGGGGTTGCACTGGCTCCAAAGCACTGAGTGTCTGAGCCGATAAAATTTTAGCAAAGGCTGGTACCTGAAGAAGCCTCTACACAACGCAATCCACGTCCAAATTAGAAAGCCTACTAAATGAGTGAGTGGAGGAAGCCACCGACTGAAAGATCGCCGATTTTAAAGTAGGAGATGTCAGCTCCAATACAGGGGACCTGCTCCTACTCGTAGTTATAGGTTCCAAAGATATTGGAACCAAGGCTGTCGACTTACTAAGTTTCAACTTGGGTGTCGGTGAACTTCCTTTGGAACTTAGAGGTTTTGAATGTTTCTACAAGTCCTCTTGAAAGGAGGATTTAAGCAATCCTCTACCTAGCAGTCTTTCTTTTCTCTCCATCAGTACCCTGGAACTGAAGGAGTGGCAAATGGCACAATTCTCTTGAAGATGGACTTCACCAAGGCAATAAACACAGTAAGTGTGCTCATCCATAAATGACATTTTCTGCCCGCATCTCGGGCACTTTTTAAACCCAGATTTTGCCTTTTCTTTTTCTGAAACTGACATTCTTAGTTTACAGTTATTTTTTTAATTTTACCAAAACACAAAGGAAAAGCTATTCTTTAGAAAAGAAATATTCAAAGGTCTTAACAACAGAGCAAATTGTTAGATTAACTATACACACACACACACACACACACACACACACACACACACACACACACACACACACACACACTAAACTATCAAAGATGGTCTTATAGCAACTGTAGACTGTAATTAAACTTGCGATTATTCAAAATGCCTAACTTAACCTATGGGATAGGGAAAACTCAAAAGGAGATTAGGCTACAAGGCCCAAGACCAACTCGCTTTATATTACAAATTAAAATTTAAGCCTACCGGCTGACTAAATTCAACTCTGAAAATTTCAGTAACTAAAGAAAAATATAAACGACAAAGAGTATATCAATAGACTAGTATATTCCTCTAACAGAAGCAAGAAAAACAATTGTACTGGCCAGAGCGAAGCTGAAGTCTCCAATCAGTTGCAGCAGCAAACTAGATCTGAGAGAGGTTCGTAGTGCATCATGGGCTAGGGATCTGGCCTCGAGCTTTTGTAGTTGGCCGACTCGGAGTCGAGGATCGGTTCCAAACCCATTAGTAAGAATAAACGGCGAGATAGAACAAATTCACATTATGGAAAATGTGTTTGTGGTCTACTGCTGATGCTCTTCAAATCGATTCTTGGCAAGTGATTTTTTTCTGCAGTCTCAGAGTATGCTGGTTTAGTGTCATCTTGTGGATGTATGGATAAGCTTATCCGTTGTGTAGCTGACACAGTGGCCTCCTGTTACACAGATAAATCAAGTCATATACTGCAGAAATAATTGAGTTTTTTTCCAAGTTGGCTTGCTCCCTCATTAACACCCCATGCAGCACTACATGATCTGTTGTCTGGGCAGGAGGATTAAAAAACAGTTCAGACATTCCATGCATTTTGTACTACACTTTCACCATGTACTCTCTAAAAAGTGCTGGTGCTGTTCCCAGAGATTCTTTTAGTATCTCTGCTTTTCATTATGTGAAACTTGGTCAAGTGCAACAAATTGCAGCCAATAGTAGCCCAGTGGCTTCAAAAAAGTGCTTGCTTAAAGCTGCCTTTGCAGCCTTGCAGGTAAAGAACATCCCAAACTGGAGAACTTCCTCCGGTAGCAGATATACCCTGCCTGCCTTCATTTCCAGCACTGCCTCCAGGTAACTATTTCAGACTGCTGATGTTACAGAGAGTTCCAATAAGTTAAGGAAGATCTTGAGGTTGGTATAGCAGTCAATAGTGAAGAGTAGCACTTTGTGTAGTTCCTTCGAAAAGGATGCCTGAAGAGTGAAAAGTGAACTAGCAGTGTTCTTGGTCTGACTAGAAGCTGAGGAACTGCAACTGGTCTTTGTAAACAAGGATGTGGAGATAGTAATACTTCATATATAGGGTCACCACTACCACATTTTGCCAAGGCAAAGGAAGGACAGCTTGCCAGTTTGGCATTTTGAGGGGTAACTTTTAAGAATATGTTCAGTCTGGATAATCTTCTCTGGTACCAAGAATAGTTTGGTATAAAATGAATTTCCTAGTTCCTTTCTTTGGACTCTCATTACAGTTCCATAAAGCAAAAGTTGTGCCAACACTAGCTGGGTTGACACACTCTGGTCTCTATATGGAGGTTGCGGAATAAAAAACATCTCTACAAAGGGAGGGAAGATTCTAAATGAGTTTTTAGCCAGTTGCAATTATTTCCCTCACCCATCAATCTGAAATCAGAGTAAGTAATTTTTTTCTTACAAGAGGATAGCCCCCCAGGATGCAACTTGGTGGGGGTGGAAAAAGGAAAGTTGGGGTGGTGGAGCGGTATCTTCCATGTGCCAAAACTATTACAGTCAAGGAGAGTTGAGGTGACTAAAAAGTCAGGTTTGGGTGCCAATCTCTTCAGAGATTTCATGCCAACAGACAAGAGGGGCTAAAATCCATGAGAAGCACAATGCTAGGAAAACAAAATCAAGGGTCCTCATCCAAAGATGACCAACCACAAAAGCTTTCTACTTAGATACTCTTCTTGCACAGGTCAGATCAATTAGTAACACTTGTAAGAACCTCAGAGGTAGCCTGATGAGCTGGTTAAAATGTAGCAATAGTTAGTTTTTCTAACACAAAATTAAAATTCCAAGGAGACGCCATCTGTTTTCTAGGAGGACTGGAACGCAACACTGCTTTCAAAAATATTTTGAGAGAAGAACGCATTGAAAGATAGGGAACCACAGACAGGAGTGCTAAAATGACTGACAAACGAATCTTAACAGAGGAGTAAGACAGGCCAAAGGATAACACACAGAAATAATGTGAAACCAATGAAACACTAGACCTGAATAGTTGCTAGTTCTTTTCATGGCACCAACTAGAATACTTTCCATTTACTAATATATAATTTTTCTAGTAGTAGATTTTCTTGTCTCATGTAATACATACTGAACGTCCTCAAAAAAGGTGCCTACAAGGTATTACCTCATTAACCCCGAGTACGTTCTCATGGTGCCTCTGTGCTTAACAACTAGCGCGCTATGAGAAGTAACTAATTGCAAGCTGTTACCCCTGAGTGCCTTCCACAAGAGTGAGGAACTGTACTGCAGATTTGTAAAACTGGGTGCCATAATCGACTCGCCGACTGACACAAGCATCCTCCAAGAGGGACTCACAGAGACGGATAACTGGTGCCAGAGCCATGGCCTGGGGCTAAATGCCAAAAAGTGCATAGTCATCCCCTCTGGGAAAAACAAAGTGCCCACAAATTACCACATAGGTGGTAATCCATTAAGTACGGAAGAAGTAATTAGGGATTTAGGGACCCAAGTAGATAGCAATCTCTCCTTTGACAATCACGTTGCCAAAGTGGTTAGAAAGACCTTCTATATAGCCCACCTTATCACAAAAGGGTTCACATCTAGATTAAGAGAGGTCATTGTGCCCCTCTACTCATCACTCATCAGGCCCATAATTGAATACAATGCTCCATTCGGGATGTACCTTACCCAACATCTGCAGCAACTGGAAAGACCCCAAAAGTACCTCACCAAGAGGATCAAGGGACTCAGATGCCCTACGCAGTTAGGCTAAAGAAACTCCAGCTCTACTCAGTTGCTTACCGCCTACTCAGAGGCGATCTGTGCCTGACGTATAAAGCCATGTCTAACCCAGAATTAATGGACATGCTCCACCTCAGGAAATCCAAATCCCTTACAGCTACACGCTCCAGGGACTTAAACCTCAGCACAGAAATAAATAGGACATGCTGGAGGGACAGATTCATATCCCAGAGGCTCTCCTCACTCTGGAACAAAATTCCAATCCATGTTGGGCAGAGCCCCTCAATGACCCTCTTCAAGAGAAATCTTGACAAGTGGATGGGAGATCGTAGGTTTACCCCTGGGATCTCTTCTGTGTCCCTACTAGACAGAGGCACAGTAAACTAACCTTAAAAGGGCTACCTTCTGTGACCTACTATACAGAGGCACAGTCAACTAATCTAAAAGGGTGGCGAAAGCCAAACACACTCTGGCTAGGCTTATATGACCTAGGGCAGATAGCCTAGTATCAATCTATGAACCTTAATGTAAAACACGCTACAATCGTAACTGAACATGTAGTTTACCTTATGCAGTTACGATTCAGCATGTTTTAACATTGAGTTCACATTAAACTTTTACTAGAAAATCCGTTTCCAAAGTTGTTGATAAAGCAAGTGGTGGCAGCCAATTGGATTCTTGCAATCCAAGCCACCACTTGCGTCACACCTCCACCCCCAGTGCTTTCTTTCAGTTCTTCAGCACACATCTTCACCCACTTTCAGATATACAGGATGCTTTTTGATCTATAAAGCCATAACTTCCTTCCTACAGAACCTAAATCTAAATACAGCCAAAATGTGAACATAAACATAAGAGGCAGAAAATATGCTGCACCTTTTATTGACCGATAAAGTAGCTCTTGAATTCAACTTGCTCAAGAAACTATTAGCAGGTAACTTGTAAGCAGTGCTTTTTTGTTGGTGTTTTTCACTTTGAACTTTCTGTTGATTTTGTGCCTTTGCTGTTTCTTTTGGGTTTGTACTGCCTGTAGATTGTAAATGTCCAGCTGTCATATTGCTACTCAAAAGTAGGGACAAGCCTAAGATTCCACATTATTTCCCATTTGCAACTTATTTTACAGTTTTGTTTTTTCGGGTTGTATGCTGTTTTTCATGTTAGAAGTATGAACCATAACGCACATACATACAGAAGTGCAGCGTTGTATGTTCCTTACAAGTCCTCTCCCAAAACAAACTGAAGTTGTTTTCCTGTGTTGTATCTTGATCTAGTATGCAGACTGAGTAATGTGCTTTGTGGAGTTCATTTCGCTTTTAAATGTACTCACTGAAGGCTTCCAGTCTTTTCTTAAATCATTACGATGCTAAACCATCGGCCTGGCGTTCAGTTAGTCACTGGTAAATGTTAAATGCACTGTCTGTTTGTGAGAACTTAATCTCTTTGGTTTTCACAAGTGTTTTTTCTTATGATTTGTAATGCTGTGGTGGTGATGGCTGTTCCTGGAATGGCCTTAACAGTGTTTGTACAGTCTTATATACTCCATGGCCATGTATTTGAGTACAGCATAAGTTAACCGTTAAATATGTTTTTTATACCTGAACACAGCCCTCGTGAATACTTGGATGCTGTGCTATGATGTTATAGTTGGCAGACGCAATGTAACGTGGAGACCTCGTAGTCTCTGTATTTTTTAAAATGTTACATACGAGGCTTCCAGAAACATTAAGACAGTGGTATATGCGTGTGGCTGAGCTTCTCTTTAGAAGAGCGGATGGTATACAGTTAATATTACTGGTATGTCATACAGGCTATGTTAGTAACCTGCTGCAGTTCAATGTTAGCGTCTCATAATAATGTTTTCATTGAGGTTCAGTGTCTTTCGTTACTGTTAAGAGTTTGCATTGGACTACCTGGGTGTTGAGCTGGTGGATATTTTTCCTTCCAATTTATAGCAGAGATGCTGTACATATGTTGGACTGTCTTTGTTACCTTTCAGTTGTAGTACCTTAATTTCCACTGTTGCATTTTCTCTAGCCACGTGAATAATCCTGTGCAATTTGTTCTGTTCTTTTTAAATTCTTTTTATTGGAAATTTGTGCGGTGTTGATATTAGACTTGCATAGGAGCATTATTTTACCTGTTTGCTGGCCATTGACAGTTACTTAGCCCACACTGTTGAGCTAGTATTTGCTTCCTCCAGTCTATGATCACAGCTTCAGATATTCTTTTCACTGATAACCTGATTGAACTTCATCTTTCATAATACCAAAACCATTGTCCATGGTGTATACAGTTTCAGTGGACTTTGTCAGTAGATTGTATTCATAAATCCTGTTGTCTGGTTTCTGGATGCAGCTGCTGAGTAAAATCCAAACTTTTCTGCCTGTTCATGCTGTTGGGTTGTTTTTTCATTAAGCAGATTTTATCTTTTGCTTTTTTTCAGTAGTGCATGAAAATATTACCTTGTAGCATGATGCCATGCATTGTTCAAAATATTTCGGTCTACTTGTATTTCTATTGTGAGCTATGTTTTTTTTGAAGTTTTTGCATTTTCTTTACTCTCTTATATTATTCTAATTATTTGATATCCTTTTTTATCTGAATTTTCATAACTGGTAGTAGTTATTTCTTAAAAATTACTTTATTTAGTGATTGCCGCTAAGATTTGTTGTTCAATCTGCTTGTCCTTTACTTAGTTTTCTAGCAGTTGGTTCTTTTTTAATTGCATTAGCTCTACTTCAGTCCATTTTATAATAGCAATAGTATTAGCTCTACTTCAGTCCATTTTATAATAGCAATAGTATTTAATTAAGTTATGACACAAACCATTTAATTGCACCTCTTCCCTTTCTACCTTCTTGTTTACCTGACAATACCAGAGCGGCAGAGTGATAGTTATTTAAAAAAAAAAAAAAACATTGGAAAGGTTGATATATTCACTCTTACAATGGAACTCCAAGGTCAGGACTATTGCCAGTCCTGGTGATTTGTAGCCATCACTAAGGGGCTGAACATCACACTGACACATACAGTCATCTTGTGTCATATACACATACGGCTGCCATATCCTTTATAACAGATAAGTAAAACCTGGTCTTCTGAAACATCTGTGAGGGTATTGTACCAGGTCTGTTCAGAGCAGGTATAAGATTTTATCTGACTAGTTCTGATTTTGTCATATATTTCTAGTGGAGAGCTGTTTTGGACAACTGTATCCTTGTTTTAGTACAGTTGTGTTCTCTTGAGTTTTGTGTTATACTGGAGGAGGGATCATTGCAGGAAAAAAAATATTTGATGATCAGCGGACTGTTTGTGCATACATTTACAGACTGCAGAAGGGATTGTTGCTGGAAATGTTACATTTCATGGTTGGGGAGTGCTTCTGGTTTAGTTAATTATCAGGGAATTGCTTGTACACACTTGGATCGACTGAAGAAGGGATTGTTTGTGGAAAATTTTCAGTGGCTTGCTAGTGGAGTGCTTTTGCTCACCTGGACAGACTACAGACAGGATTGCTGGAGGAAATGCTTCACTTGGTGGTCTGGGGAGTGCTTTTGCATTCCCAGACAGACTGCAGAAGGAATGTCTGGGGAAATGTTTCAGGTGGTCATCAGGGGAGTGCTTGTGCATACCTTGACAAACAGCACCAGAGACTGATGGGGGAGATCTCTCATTTTGTGCTCAGGAGAGTGCTTGTGCATACCTGGACAGACTGCATATAGGATTGCTGGTATAAATGTTTCATTTGTGGTCAGGGGGTGTAAGCCTTGACTAAAGATGGTCACTATTGAAGTGACACCCGAATCCCATGTGCAAAATGGGAAAAGGAGTTGAGGATAGATGGGATGGCGGATGGTGCTTGTGCATACGTGAACATACTGCAAAGATGATCCTTAGGGGAAAGTTTCATTTGATGGTCAGGGGACTGGTTGTGTACAATGGATAGAATACAGAATGGGGTCATTGGGGAAAGTGTTTGTGCATACTTGGACAGACTGCAGAAGGGATTGCTGGGAAATGTTTAATTTGGTGGTCTGGGAGTTTCTGTGCTTATCTGGGCAGACTGCAGATTGGATCACTGATGGAAGTGTTTCTTTTGGGGTCAGGGGAGTGCCTGTGCATACCTAGACTGACTGCAGATTGGATCATTGGGGGAAATGTTTTATTTGGTGATCAAAGGAGTGCTTGTGCATAGCTGGACAGACTGAAAAGGGGATTGTTGGAAGAAATGTTTCATTTTGTGGACAGGGGGGTTCTTGTGCATACATAGACAAACTGCAGAATGGATCATTGTGGGAAAGGTTCCATTTGGTGGTCAGGGGAGTACTTATGCATACATGGACAGACTGCAGAAAAGATTGCTGGGTGAAATTTTTAATTTTCTGGTCAGGGGAGTACTTGTGCATACCTGGAAAGACTACTGAAGGGTTAGTGAAGGGAATGTTTCATTTGGTGTTCAGGGGAGTTCTTATGTACACCTGGACATACTTTTGAAGGGATTGTTGTACAAAAGTTTAATTTGCTGGTTAGGGGAGAGGATGTGCTTAGCTGAAAAACTGCCTCATTCTGAAGACAGTATTAATAGTTCCAACATGGTAAAAGAAAGTACAGTTGTGTACCTACCATAAATGTAGATGTTCGAGTGTATTCACTGTTGCAGTCATTACACTTAGGTTATCCTGCTGGCAGGCTACCCGCAGTCGGCCTGAATTCCAAAGTCCTGGTTCGGCGTCGGTTGCTGTTGCCTCTTCCCTGACGTCAGTGCACCAGGGGTATAAAAGATGCAGCTGACGCCATTTTCTTCAGTTTTTCTTGCCCCAGGTGTCAGGTGCCACCAAAAGGGTAGGCTAAAAATTCTGCTTATAAAAAAGCATGCACTAACATAAACATTACCTTCATCTACAAGCAAATACACCACATAGGTTGTATAGAATAGAGAAGTACAGATAAGTCCCAGTAATGAAAGGGGGATGGTGGGAGGGTAACCTGGACTGCAACAGTGAATACACACGAACATCTACATTTATGGTAGGTACACAACTCTACTATGTTCATAGTGTTTCACTGTTGCAGTCATTACACTTGGGTTGAATCCCAAAGCTGAGGTTGGGTGGCTGGGCCTAAATAGAATTAGGAGTGGCTATGATGCCCTGCAGAACTGCAAGCCTGCTCTGGATTTAGAGTAAAGAGGCAAGTGGTAGTGCTTTGTAAAAGTGTGCACTGAAGTCCAAGTTGCAGCCTCCAAAATATCCTTGGTTGGTACTCTTCTGAAGAAGGCTGCTGCTCTACTTGAATGTGGCCTAATGCCCTTAGGCACTGATTTGCCATGCTGTGAATAGCAAAAACGAATGCAGTGACCTATCCATTTTGAAATGGTCTGCTTTGAAATAGCCTTTCCTTGCGATCCTGCAGCATATGCCACTAAAAGTTGCTCAGTCTTTCTGAAAGCTTTAGTTTTGTCCAAGTAGTACCGTAGCTGTCTGTGTATGTCCAAGGAATGCAGAGGTCTCTCCCCTTTATTCTGTGGGTTTGGATAAAAGGTAGGCAAATTAATGGTTGGTTAAGAGCCACACTGGACACTACCTTAGGCATAAATGTTGGGTTTGTCCTTAGAGAAACCCTGTCCGAATGGAAAATAATAAAAGGTTCCACAGCCATTAATGCCTGTAACTCTTCTTGCTTAAGTTATTGCTAGGAGCAGAACTGTTTTCCATGATAAGAATTTTACCTCAGCTGTATTGGCTGGCTCAAAAGGAGGCAGTGTGAGCTTTTCCAAGACAAAATTGAGATCCCATGCAGGTACTGGTGCTCTCCCTGGAGGTCTTATGTTTTTGGCCCCTCTGAGGTACTGCCTTAGCAGTGGATGTGAAAAAATAGGTGGGTCCGTATTGTAATGAGCTGAAATGGCAGAGGCATGGATCTTAACTGATGAGAAGGATAGGCCTTTGTCCAGCATCTCAGTTAGGTATTGTAAAATCTGAGGAATATTCAGTACAAGCGTGTCAGTTCCTTGTGCCTGATTCCAAGCACAGAATCTCTTCCATTTTTCTGCATAAGATTTCCTGGTGCTGGGCCTCCTGGCCTCCAAAATAACATCCATAACTGCTTTAGAGAGAGGTGTGTTCTGAGTGGTTATATTATCCACCATGCAGCCAGATTTAGTGTTCTGAGTTGGCTGTGCAGGATCCGATTATTTTGTTGGGTCAGTAGATGAGGAATTTGAGGTAATGCCCAGGTTGGGCCTTGAGACAAGCTCTTTAGGATTGGATACCAGTGCTGGCGTGGCCAGTCTGGGGCAATCAGTATCATTTTTGGCTTCTCTTGTCTGACCTTTAGGAGTACCTTGGGGAGGAGAGGCAGAGGGGGAAAGGCATATACTGTAAGGGTTTTCCAGCAGAATGATAGAGCATCCACTTTCCATGCTTGTTTGTGATACGTCCTTGTGCAGAATCTCTGTAGTTGGCAGTTGTAAGGGGAGGCAAATAGAAGTCTGGGCATCCCCACTTCCTTGAAGACTTGTGGATCTAGTTTCCACTCGTGAGGGTCCATGAGGTTTCTGCTTAACTCGTCTGCCAGAGTATTTGTCTTTCCTGGCAGGAATTGTGCTTGCAGGTGTACTTGAAAATTCAATGCTGTGTTCCACTAAGTCATGGCTTGTCCGCAGAGGGGGTAGGAATGTGTGCCTCCTTGCTTGTTTATGTACCACATGACTGTAGTACTGTCCGTCCTTATCAGCAGTTGTCCTGGATGAAGTAGATCCTTGAAGGTTGTCAGGGCATTCTGTACAGCAAGCATCTCTTTTTGATTGATATGAAGATGCATTTGGCTTGCGGGCCATGTGCCCTGAATACATTTTCCTGCCATGTGGGCCCCCCAGGCATAATCTGTTGTTAGTGTCTGCCTGGCTGTGGGCAAAGTGAATGGCTGTCCCTCATTGTAGTGACAGGCCTGTCCCCACCACTGAAACTCCTGTTGCAGGCAGGGAATGAGGGTAATTAATGTTTCCAGGCTGTGGCAATGTTGAGACCAAACACTTTTTAGATGCCACTGTAGCTTCCTCATATGCAGTCTTGCATATGGAATTAGCAGAATGCAGGATGCCATGAAGCCCAAAGCCTGCAGAATTCTTCTTGCAGATAACTGGGTCTTTGTTGCCATCTTTTCGAAGTAAGAAGTCAGTTGCCTTTGTTTGTCTGGCGTGAGATAAGCCATCTGGGCAGTTGTATTTAAGCTTGCACCCAGGAATATTATCTCTTGAGAGGGTACTAGTTTTGATTTTTTTTCGTTTACTGTGTACCCTAGGCAAATTAGTAATCTTTTTACAAATGCCAGATGCTTCTGTAGAATGTCTTTGTTCTCTGCTTGAATAAGGCAGTCATCCAAGTAGGGATACATTTGAATTCCTCTGTCTGCAAAATGCAATTACTGGTGCCAGGCATTTTGTGAAGACCCTGGGCGCAGTAGATAAGCCAAAGGGCAGTGCAGAAAATTTGTAGTGCATTGAGCCAGCTATGAATCTGAGGTATCTTCTGCAAGATTGTCTGATTGGGACATGCAGGTATGCCTCTGAGGTCCAAAGTTATAAGCCAAGCCTTCTTGCCCAGCATGGGCAGAAGCTGCTGTAGTCAACATTTTGAATTTTGGAACGTCCAGAAAAGTGTTTAGAATAGAAAGGTCAAGTATTGGTCTCCAGGCTTTGTCCTTTCTGGGTACCAAGAAAAGTCTTGAGCAAAATCCTTGTCCCTGCTCTTGCTGTGGTACTCGATGGATAGCCCTCATGTCCATGAGAGATGAAATTTGCTTTTGTGCCTCTGCCCATTGATTGTGTGGCAGGTTTGGCATACCTTTTGTCTTTGGAAGGGTGTGAAAGTGGAACCTGTAGCCCTGAGAGACTATATTCAAGACCCATTTGTCCTGGGTGATCATGCGCCAATTTTGTGAAAAAAGTGCTAGTTTTCCCCCTAAGGGTGCTGCCAAAAGATAAGTGCTTGGTATTGGCAGAGGAAAGTCATTGGGACTGTTTCCTAAATGGCTGTGATTTGTCTTCTCCGCTTTTGGAGGTAGAAGCACCCCATTGTTTAGGCCTGTATGAGCCTTGGGGCTGGGATCTGCCTCTTTGTGGCCTGTCTGACACTGGAAAGGACCAATTCTTAGAAGGCCAGTTCCTACTAAATCTGGGTGGCTGTACCTGTAAGAAATCCTTTACTGCCTGCATAGATTTTGCTTTATCCTCCATTTTCTTCAACACCTCTTCTGCCTTAACACCAAACAAAGTATCATGCTGTAATGGAGCATCCAATAATTTTGCTTTAACATGATCAGGCAGATTCTGTTCCTTTAACCAAGCATGTCTTCTAATGACAGCACCTGTAACAGCAGCCCTGCAAGAGGCCTCCAGTGAATCAAAACCACATTGCAAAGTATGCTTTCCCACTTGTTCAGCTGCATGCAATAAATCCTGCATTTCCTTCTTTTCTGAACATTCAGAATTTGTCAACATTTTCTGTTTTAGCAGTGATATTAAGTATTGCTGATATTTAAGCATATGAAACGGACAATTCAAAGCCCTTACAGCCAAGGTAGCAGAAGTGTAAACTTTTTTCCCCCATCTGTCCAGTGTCCTAGAATCCCTATCAGAGGGGACAGGGTTTTTTGCAGTGGAAGCCTTGACCCCTTTGGGACCCTGAGATATAGTTTCTGGGTCAGCAGCAGGGTTTTTATATAGACATTTATGAGAATCTGTGACCCTGTAGTATCTGTCTGGCTTAACAGGTGCAGGGGGTAGAGAGTCAGGAGACAGGCAGGACACTGAAAATACATCATCTACAATGTCTAGAACAAGTGGAATAGCAAGAGGTCTGTGCTGAGGCAGTAAAAGAAAGTCTTGGAGCCTTTTCTTAGATTCGGAGTAATCTTGACTCTCCCAGTGAAAATGCTCCCTCATGGTATGCAGGGTTTCCCCAAAAGAATAATCCTCAGGAGGAGAGGCTGAAGGAACAGATTCTTCAGCATCAGAATCCTCATAGGGCGGAAGAGAGTATCCCTGTTCTGAAGAGGAGTCAGAGGAAATGGAAACCTGATCAGAAGAATCATATTCTGTGTCTTGCCTAGGCCTCTTATCAGTTGGGGGATGAGAACCCCTGATCAAAGTATTTAGGTCTTCGGCCATTTTAAGCATCTGTTTCTTAGACATGGAAGTCTGTCCAGGAGAATACTGTACTTGTTTCTTTGTCTTTAAAGCTGTTTTAGTCTTTGCCTTGGAAGCTCAGGATGGCCTGACATATAACTGTGTAGGTCTGAAAACACCCTCAGAAGCCGATGCCTGCTCAGCAGCTCCAAGACCCATCTGAGGGAATAGTTTCAGAGTGTCCAATACCTTGAGTATCCAGAGGCCTAGTTGTCTCCACGTGGGAGTCGGAAGCGGCCTGTGACTCTGAGGTAGCAGGCGTCAGGGGCTGCGAAAGTGCCTCACTCAGAACCGGCGACTGGCCTAGTGGAGGCCTCGTCATCGGTTTTGGACCTCGGATGCCTGTCCTTTTCCTTGCGCTTTTTATAAACTCCGGTCGTTGGCTGTTCAGACAGCATTATATAATGAAACCTTTGGCCAAAGTAATGAAAGGCAAAATCGTACCGACACTTAATATTGCATTGGTTAAATCTAGCACAAAACCGACAGCTAGCAACGTCGTGGTCAGGGCCTAGGCAAGGAATACAGTAAGAATGAAAATCCTTATGAGGTATTTGCTTCCCACAAGAAATACAATTGTTAACTTTTTCTGACATCGGTCTGGAGCAAGAAAAAAGTTTCCCCAATGGGGTACTTAGCTTTATTGAAGACTTCGGATCTGAAATTCGATTTTGAAAATCTCAGGAGTCGGCTGACCGGCACTTGCAAACTGCTTTTGCTTCGGGCACCACGCAGCAAGAAAGACTGAAGGAAATGGTGTCGGCTGCATCTTTTATACCCCTGGCGCACTGTCAGGGAAGAGGAGACAACAACCGACGCCAGACCAGGATTTTGGAATTCAGGCCGACTGCGGGTAGCCTGCCAGCAGGATAACCCAAGTGTAATGACTGCAACAGTGAAACATGAACATCTGTGTCTGCATGTTGTATGCATATGCACATATCAGAGTTTTAGGACTTGGGTTATGAAAATTATGATTTTTTTTCATAATTTGGTAAATAACTTTGGAAGGGAGTATGTCAGTATGAAAGATCACTGCAACTTAATTTTTGGAACACACTGTTTCTAAAAAACTGACCGTTTTGTCAGTACTTCACTCTCTTACAAGAACTTTGGTCTTTTGCTTACTGGAGACAGTAGCTACTGTATATTTTACCTTAATGGCAATTTTTTTTTTTTTTTTTTTTAGTTTCTTGCCTTTCACATTCTGATGGCCATACAGTGTTACTCTGCTTGTAGATTTAAATGTAGAAACTTAAGACTTCCTCATATGATGACGATCTGGACTCCACAGACTTTAGGTAACTGCAAATTTTAACACGTCCCTGGGTCACCTGTTACTTTTTCAGTTTTAGTACTATTTTGGGCTACCCTACCCACATACAGATGCTGACTGAAGCACTGTACTGCAATATTTTAACTGCAGCATGCATTCTTTCACTGTCTTATTTTTTTTTTTTACTTTGTAATCATTTTGTACCATGTGTATCTGAAAAAAAAAGAGAGATTGCTTGGGTGACTGTCATTTGGTGCATGTACATACCAGTAAATGTTACTTAAGGGTCTTCTTATGTAATATTTCATTATGGCACTTGTGCGTAAATCATTTTATTGAACAGGTTGCTTGGGGGAATGCTTCATTTGGTGGTTACACAAACTAGATGATGTTACTGAATAGTTATGAGTAGCGATCAGATCATAACTCATGGGTGAGGTACATGCTGAAAGGGGCATTGCACTCAATAATGGACCTTATAAGGGAAGAATACTGTGATTTTTATTATATAACTTTGTATGTCAGTATGAAATGTCTTTAACCGTATTCTGTTTTTTTGTCTTATGTTTTGGAATTGTATTGGTTGAGACAGAGGTTCAAGTCTGAATGTGCTGCAAACCCTTAGATCAGTTTTACATACTGTTGTATTCCTGACTATCTAAAGCTGATTATTTCCACAGGCGACTTGCTCACCTCTGTCAGCTGTTTCAAGTGAAACCCTGGAAAACCAAATGTCCTTTATGTACATCTGCTGGTCCAAAATTTGCGAGGGCATTTCTTGTGCGCAGGCCTCTTCAGGTCACCACTCAGATTTTCTATTGGATTTAGGTCTGGGATGTTTTTCTGTGTAAGAAAAGGCTTCTGTCTTGCAACCCTATCCCCATAGTCCAGACACATGGAGAATATGGGAGATTGGTGTCAAATGTAGTACACAACCAGTACTTGCCAGAAATTCCTGCAGCTCCTTCAATGTTGTTGCAGGTCTCTTGGCAGCCGCCATGACCAGTGTCCGTCTTGTCTTTTCATCAATTCTGGAGGGACATCCAGTTCATTGCAACATCACTGTTGTCCCATAGCTTCTCCACTGTTTGACTGTCTTCACTGTGCTCCATGGTATGTCCAATGCTCAGTAAGATATAACTGCTGTACTACTTTGACTTAATTACTCTGGTCTTTGTCCTAACAGATGGTAATGACTGTCTTATATTACACCTGTACAAGGAATATCATGCATGTCTACTCAACAGATAATGTGATGCAATATCCCATCTGCACATTAGGTGTTAGTTTCTGAATTTTTCATTTCGGTGCTTGTACATACCAGAAAATGTTACTGAATGGTTGTTTTGGGGAAATATTTCATTCTGGTGCCTGTGCATACATTATATTGAAGGGCTCGCTTGGGTGAATGCTTCATTTTGGTGGTTTAATACTAGCAAATCTTACAGACGTTTCGTTTGGGGAAGCGTTTAATTTTGGACATTGTGCATACCTCAACATTCTACTGAAGGGGTTGCTTGGGTGAAGTGTTCATGCTGAGGGTTGCACATACTAGGAAATGTTACAGAAGGCTTGTTTGTGGAAATGTTTCATTTTGGGTGCATGTATACCTGGACATAATTATGAGGATGTTGCTTGGGGAAATAATTCATTGTGCATCAGGGAAGTGCTTCTGCATACATGGTCTCACTGCTGAAGTAACCACTGGGCCAATTTGTGTCATTTTGGTGCCTGTGCATACAGAATGCAAACAACTGGAGGGGTTACTGGGGACATATAGAAAGTCAGTCTGCAAATTACACTGGGTTACCATCACTTCTGCTTGTATTACTCTATTTGTGATCATACTGCCTGAATGAGATAAAGGTTATCACTAGGTAACTACTGACAGCATGGAGCTACCATATTTTTTGTCCATTTCTCCTGGCTTTGTCAGTCGTGTGGAATTTAGGTGGGAGAAAGGCCTCAGTAATATCTAAGTGTTATACTATTTGACTGAATGACTCAGGTCTTCTCCTTACTGATGATACTGAGTCTGTGTTACATAACAGCTGCACAATGTAATATAATGAATGCCTACTCAACAGGTTATGTGCAACAATTATCACCTGTGTCTCAGCATGCATACCTTTGCAGTAATGAAAGGCAGGTCATTATCAAAGTTGGCAATACGTGGAGTTATAATATAGCAGTTAGTCATTATCACTTTTCTGGGAAAAGTCTCAGCTGCTGTCACTGTTATTCACAAAAGTAGAAGTCGTTATCATTTTGATGAATGCACAAGCCAAGTTGTGTTTTTTCTCTGCTTGGAGTCATTGCAAGCAACCTCCCTCATTCTTCATCAACTGCCTACCCTCCTAAACCCCTGACTTTTTTCTTGCTGGCTGTATATAATCATTTGTGCATATGTGTGTATATGGATAAATATATATATATATATATATATATATATATATATATATATATATATATATATATATATATATATATATATATATATATATATATATATATATATATATATATATATATATATATATATATATATATATATATATGGTTCCCTATCAGAAGCCTGAAACACTATAAGCCTGAAAATCAAAATCCTGAAACCAAAAGCCTGAAAATTCAAAATCCCGAAAACCCAAAATCCTGAAACTCAAAATCCTGAAAACACAAAATGGGCATACTGACATCATTGTGGCTTTGCTATTGTTAGCCCTGTGGTGTTAGGTCATGCGTTGGGTTCAGGTAAGTGTGCGGTTGGTTTTATGTTAGGGTTAGGGGCGGTTTAAGTGAGTTAGGGTTAGGGCGCAGGTTAGGCATGTATGCAATAGTGACAAATATTGGGGTTAGGGGCGGTTTAAGTGAGTTAGGGTTAGGGCGCGGGTCAGTTGAGTGTGCGATAGTGACGGACCTTAGGGTTAGGGTTAGGGTCAGGGTCAGTTGGTAGATATTGTCTTTATAGTGACATATTAGCATTATTTGTGTTTTCAGGATTTTGAGTTTCGGGATTTTGAATTTTCAGGCTTTTGGTTTCAGGCTTTTGATTTTCAGGCTTATAGTTTTTCAGGCTTCTGATAGGGAACCATATATATATATATATATATATATATATATATATATATATATATATATATATATATATAATTTTGGTGATTGTGCGTATCTCAACATTTTCCTGAAGTGGTTATTTGGGTGAATGTTTCATTTAGGGACGTGTGTATAACATGTAGTAATGAAGATGTTGGTAGGGGAAATAATTCATTTGTGTACCAGGGAAGTGCTTGTGCATACATGGACAGACTGCTGAAGATTGTAATACAGATACGGTGTAACAAGTATAGGCTATCTATAGCTCAGGTTACAGCGACGGTTATTATAATTTTTTGTTTATGTATCCAGCTTTCAAGAATAACTTATTATCTGTTAACAATATGCACATACTGCATTGAGGAAAACTGATGGGTCTTGTAATGAGAGTGATGGTTAGATGCGATAACTGGAATTATTACTTTTGTGACTAATTATAACATGGATGAACTAGATAGGTTTGGCATTTCTGCTTGTATTACTGTACTTCTGCTTATACTCAGTAGTTGACCATGTTTCCACGCTTTGTCAGTTATGGGTGGAAAATTAGGTGGTAGGAAGAAGGGCTCAGTAACATCCAAGTGTTATACTATTTTGACTGAATTAAAATGATATAGTATTTCTATTGAATGATAATAATGATAATGAATGCTCTGCACTCCACACTAACATGTATTAGAACATGGTAATGCTAAACCTGTGTGTGACCTCCACAATGGCGTGAAGAGGGCTATGCAGGATTGGTAACATGCAGCTTGTGAGAAGAATGGAATACACCCATGACCAAGTAGGACAAGTATGGTAATTAAAACGCTATTATGAAATGTGTTCTGTAAAATATATTTTTCTGAGTTTGGCAAATAACTGTGGTAAGGAGCTGGTGAAGATGCTGAGAAAGATCAATTGTTTCAGGAGAGTGCTACCACGTACAATCTAATAGGTCAGTGACCATCCTGCAATACTTTTTTTTTTATTCTGCTTTTATCAGGCATTTGTAGAGTTTAGATAACAGGAACAGCTTAATAACACAGAACTTGATCCATTAGATCCACTGCTGAATGGACACATGTAAAGAGAAAAGGCATAGGTGAGGCAGACTGCTGACACTGAAGGAGGTTGTGAGACTGCAGTGGTATCAGAGTGGGCAGCCAGCACAGCTATCGGACAGATCAGATGGCCTTGCCTGCCACTGAAGGCCCATGCCTGTCCTGGGTTCATTACGGAGTGGCAGTCCTTACCTTGCTTTTTCTCTTTACATGTACCAATTCAGCAGTATGTCGGCTACACCAAGAATGTGTATACTTACAATCATATGTGTCTACATGGTAAAACAACTGGTTCTGAATGCTGTACACATGTACAGATACCAGTTTTGTTAGGACTCAGGTTATGGAAATTATGATTTTTTTCATATTTTGGTAAATAACTTTGCAAGGGAGCATCTGAATGTGCTATGTAATACCTCATTTTGAAGACAGTATTGATAGTTTCAACATGGTAAAAGAAATGTCCCTGTATGTTGTACACATGTACAGATATCAAAGTTTGTTTTGGACTTAGGTTATGGAAATCATGACTTTTTTCATATTTTGGTAAATGACTTCTCGTCTCACAGTAAGACGCTGTCCGGTTCGATTCTCAGCTAGAGCGTTTTCTGCGGAGACATGCGTTAATGGGCGTACCTTTGTTGAAGGTTGTGCGTCAGGGCTGGCAACTCGGCACGTAAAAATCAACTGCCAATCATTAGCGGACGGGAGTTCCGCTGTGGCGACCCCTAACCGGGAAAAGCCGAAAGACACAACAATAACAACTTGCTCCCTTGCAAAGTAATACCTCGTTTTGAAGACAGTATTGCTGGTTCTAACATGGTAAAAGAATTGTGCCTGTATGCTGTATACATGTGCAAATATCAAAGTTTGTTTTGAACTTAGGTTATGGAAATTATGATTTTTTTCATATTTTGTTAAATAACTTTGCAAGGGAGCAAGTCAGTTTGCCAAGTAATACCTCATTCTGAAGGCAGTGTTGCGCCTTTCAACATGGTAAAAGAACTGTCTGTGCACTGTACACATGTACAGATCTCACAGTTTAAGTCTTGTACGATTATAAAAATTATACATTTACAATACTTCTCATTAGTATGCCCATATCTTTGCAAGGGAGCATGGTGATCACACAAATGAAGCACCATTTTGAAGCTGACATTTAGAGGCACAACTTCTACACTGATATGTAGGCTCTTGTTTGGTGATGAGATATTATGCTTTGTTTAACAATTATGAGAAATAATATATTAATCATATTTCTGTGAATATCTCAAGAAAGGAGCATCACACAGTAATGATTAAGGTATCATTTTAAAGGTGACATTCATACTAACAAATTAAATTCCATTTGTATGGCTCTGCATGGTACACAGACCAAGATATTGTGCTTTGTTTTTTCAAAAAGGTAAAAAAATGCACAATATCAACATTCCTTGCCAACTATTTAATAATGACTTTGATATGCACTATCAACATTTACACTGTTGGAAAGGTCAGTGTCTGCTGAACAACTTTTGTGGTTACATTTTTAGTCTAGCTCTTATAGGTAAAGAGTTATGAACATTTGTTTTCTGTATGGTTTTACAAATGGATTTTCTGAAAATGAGCTCAGGTTGCACTGTTGTTCCTATGGTGGAATTAAGCAGGCAGCTTTTTCTGAGCTGCTCTGGAGTGAATGAGTTAAGATTCTGTCATCCAGGCAGTCAGTTGCAGTTTGGGATGTATCAAACACTCCTGGACTACTGTAAGTAGGACCAGCCTATGAGGAAGCCTGCGGTGACTGCCCTTGGCCATTTCCAAAAGAAGGGAGAACTACTGCTGCCTGGGCCTAAAGGGAATCACTACAATGATCTTTGGAAAGTGCTTCTGAAGCTTTAGAATGACCCTGGATATTAGTGGAAAATGTGGACAAGCATACAGGGACATTTCTTTCCAAAGAAAAGGAAAAAAAAAAGCATCTCTCTTTTTTTGAATGGAGTCCTAAATCACAATTTTTATCAAATGATTACTTTGACTGGAAGCCAAAATATCTACTTAAGGTGTTCCTCACAGTTGGATCAATTCATGGAAGACTTCCCCCAACTCAATTTTCAATCAAGAAGGATGTCCTTGTCCCGCTCAGCTCTTCGGCCACAAAAATTTCCTCTGACAGAATGCCAGATGCTTGTAGAGTAAGACTGTGTTGAAATGCTATTTCTAAGGCTACTATGGCTAGCTTGCACTGAGAAGTAGAAACAGTTCTCTCTACTTGTTTATTTACAATGTCACTATGTTGTTGCCTGTAAACAGTTGCAGATATCCTAGAGACCATAAATCATTGGAGAGTTAAGAGTACTTGCATGTGCCAACATCTCCTTTATGTTTGTGTGTTTTGGTCTACTATCCTGTTCAAAAGATAATGCAATTTTATCCCCACAGACACTGTTCCCCAAGCAAAATTAGAAGCATCTTTTTTGATGGACTGTGCTGGAGCTGGAAGGGACAATGGAAGACCTAGATTCTGACAAATGGGATGTTGATGCTGAGAGCATACAGGTACCACTGGATTTTTTTCATGTGAAGCCTTCCAACAGGGAATCAAGAGAATAACAGAGTCATGAAACACAGAATCCAGAGAAATTCTCTGGCTGAGACAGCTGCCCAAGTGGAAAAACTGAGCAATAACTCTAGATACAGATTTACTTTTTTCTATGGAAGAAACGCTCTTTGAACTAGTGTGTTCAGGAGACACTCCACAGGTTCATATGTGTGAATTAGGCTAATAACCACAAGGGCCTTTTTAAGCCTAGCCATGCATCCCAAATCTCTGACAAATTCTGGTACCCTTGGTACGTGTAAGCTGGGGCCTGGGAGATGAGCCATTTACAGGCTGCCTGTTGTCCATTAGAGACATTGGTGCCAAACCAGGGATGAATTTCCTGTTCCTATCCAATTGTCCAAGTTACACTTGAATTGGGTTAGGGAAGAACTCTGCTTTACATGGATGGGGAGCCTGTTCCAGAGAAGAGGTAGCCTCTGGGATACAAGCACGTCTCTCCAGCAGGTCCTGTTTACATCACAGGCAAGATTTAGGTCCCTAGAACAGGTAACTCTGGTGCTGTGTTTTTGCAGATATGCAGGAGGTCCATCAGGGTAGGGTCTGACAATGACTTGTATGCCAGCCCCCTCAACAGCCTGTAGGAAACAGACTACAGGGATAGGGCCACGAGTAGGTCTGCAAAGGACATGTTACTTATGCCCTGTATTCTTTTAATGAGGAAACTCTGTGGATGTTCTTTGGAGGTGCCTAGTTAGGTACATACCAAAAGGGCCACTGTACTCAATGACAGGTCTGATGCATGCCTAACACAGTGGAACAATGACCTATTTGGACCTAGATGCCATACCTTTGATTATAAGATGCACAACACAGAATGAGTTTCTCACTACTGTAGATATGTAACGGTTAAAGGCTAGATTACTGTCTGTGTGTCCCCAAGTCCCAGACTACAGAGTCAGATCTTAGGGGTGTGTTGTCAATATGATAGTTACCAGGGATGGACAACTTCTCGAAGGATACTATTATGCATTTCTTGGTATTCAGTTTTAATCCATGGTTCTCACACCAGTTATTTGTCTGCGTCAGCCCTTCCTGGAGAACATTTGTTTCCATGGGAGATTCTATGACTGCTCCTAATTTGAAATCTGAAAATTTAGTCAGCCAGAGGCCAAAAAGGAGTGGTCACAAGACTGATCCTTGAAGGACTCCACTTGTAACTGGCCTCTTTGTAGATGTGGATGCCACATTTCTATCTTCCAGAGTCCTGTCTGTGAGTCAGCCAGCTATCCACCTAGTAACACAAGGGTTTATACCTAACCTCTTGAGTCTATCAACAATATCCAACTGGGGTACTGTGTCCAATGCCTTGGCCAGATCAAGGTGGGCAGTGTAAACCATCTTGCTCTCATCCACTGCTTTGGTGACATTCTCAAAGTAGTCCACCAGGTTGAGTAGGCATGACCTGACCCTGAAAAAAAAAAAGTAATGGAGTTCAGTATCAAGAAAGTAACACATAAATCAGCGGTACTAAGCCTTCTGTTAATGCTAAAATCGAATCAAGTATAGTAAGCCAAACTGGACTGAAAGTTACAGCTGTTCCTAAGAAGACTGTGTGTCATTAATTTATTTCTGAAAATGCAGACTTAATGACTTAAATATGATCACATCTATACCCAACAAATTTACACTGGTAGGCGCTGAAGCATTGTCCAAATCTGTACGAGTGTGCCTGTGCAGGTGCATGTGCATATGCACACAGTAGCAGGTAGCAAGGTTTGGTTATAAAGTCTGTCAGCTGGCACATGAGCTACTAAGGAGCTACTTCCCACTGTAAAGGGTTTGATTCCCTCAGCCTTCATTTGCCTATACTGTGACCATGAGCAAGTCACTTAACCAGACACTGTTTTAGGGCAATTGGGAATTTAGGCTAGGCTCATTAATGGTCACCTGTACTGCATGCCTAGTAACTACCCATGTACAATTGTGAAGTGTTTCAGGCTGTCAAGAAAATCCTTTTTAGTCCAGCTAATTGCCGAAGGAATATCTTCAAGGTCTAAAGAGGTAATGACATCATTATACTCCACATTTATCAGGATAATTATCACGTACAATGTCTCCTTTGGGATGTACTTCACAAAACAAACAGAAACCTGCCAAATACTCCTAACCAAAAAGATCACAGGCCTAAAGTCCCTGTGCTGCCAAAAGAAGCCAGAAGCTCCATCTCTTTATTCATTGTCTTACAGACTTTTAAGGGGATATTTATGTCTCTCTCTTACCACACCATTGGAGACCCAACTATACATCTCCACCAAAACTTGAACCAGAGACCTGAATCTTAACAAACAGATATATAAAACATGGTGGAAGGGCAGGTTTTTAACCTAATACTTCCAAAACCTCTGGTGTTAACTTCCTCTGCATATTAAGCAATGTGACTCACCATCTTCATTAAAGCAAACTAGATGACTTGGAGAAAGGAGATGTGGCCCTAAGGTAAGAAATTGGCAAAGAGCGAATGGTCAAAAGATATGATGGCCTTGGAATATCTATGAATGTATGACTCTACTAATCCAGTTTTTGGTGAAAAGACATTTGAAAGATAGAAAGGCAAGTGATAGAATATATCTCTGCAATACTGCAAAAAGTACAGCTTTGTACCTACCATAAATGTAGATGTTCGAGTGCTAATACAGCTGCAGTCATAACAGATGGGTTCTCCTGCCGTCAGGCGGGTCCTCGGTTGGCCGAATTCCAAAGTCTAGGTCCGGTATCGGTTGTCATCGCTTCTTCCCTGACGTCAGTGCGACAGGGGTATAAAAGAACCAGCCGACGCCATTTTCTTCAGTTTTTCTTGCCCCAGATGTCAGGTGCCCCCAGAAAGAAGGCAATACATAAAATTATGTAATAATGCAATGCAATATAATCAAAGACCAGTAGTTGCAAGCAAATACACCATAAAAGAAGACCCCTAGAGGGGAAGGATGGAGGGAAACCTGGACTGCAGCTGTATTAGCACTCGAACATCTACATTTATGGTAGGTACAAAACTGTACTATGTTCATCGTGCATACAGCTGCAGTCATAACAGATGGGTAGAATCCCAAAGCTAAGAAAGGGGTGGTAGGCACTAAGTGGAGCTAGGAGGAGCCAAAATGCCCTGCAAGACTGCAGTGGCAAAGCCTGCTCTAGATTTGGAGTATAATGGTAGGTTGTAGTGCTTAGAGAAAGTATGCACAGAATTCCAAGTGGCTGCTTCTAAAATATCCTTGGTAGGAACTCCTCTGAGGAAGGCTGCAGAGGTGGCTGTGGCCCTGGTAGAATGAGTTCTAATGCCTGCAGGTACAGTTTTGCCATGAAAGGAATAGCAAAAGCATATGCAGTGGGCTATCCATTTTGAGATTGTCTGTTTGGATATTGACTTTCCTTGAGCTCCTACCGCATAGGCCACAAAAAGCTGTTCTGATTTTCTGAAAGGTTTTGTTCTGTCCAAATAATAACGCAGTTGTCTGTGGATGTCCAAGGAATGCAGTAATCTCTCCCCTTTGTTTTGAGGATTAGGATAAAAAGTAGGTAAATGTATGGCCTGATTTAAAGCTACCCTGGATACCACTTTAGGCATAAAGGATGGGTTGGTACGTAATGAAACTCTGTCCTGATGGAAGATGATAAAAGGTTGGACAGCCATAAGAGCTTGTAGCTCTGAAACTCTACGAGCTGAAGTGATAGCCAGAAGGAAAGCTGTTTTCCAGGACAAATATTGTAAATCTGATGAGGCAGCTGGTTCAAAAGGAGGCAAAGGCAGTTTTTCCAGAATGAAATTAAGATCCCAAGCAGGTATCGGTTGTTTCCTTGGAGGAACTGTCTTATAGAGGGTGAGAGAATAAAGGTGGATCAGTGTTGTATTCTGCAGAAATGGCAGAGGCATGGATTTTGATGGAGGAGAACGAAAGTCCACTGCTTAGCAGTTCAGCCAAATATCGTAGTATTTGAGGTAAATTCAGTTTTCCAGGGCACTGGCCATTTTTCTCATTCCAAACACAAAAACGTTTCCATTTTGCAGAGTAAGCTTTTCTAGTTGATGGCCTTCTGGCTTCCAAAATGACATCCTGCACCTCCTTGGAGAGCAGGGCCTGCTGCGATGCTAAGGAATCTTCCATGCGGCTAGATTGAGTGTTTTCAGCTGACTGTGAAGAGTTCTGAAGCTGTGCTGAGTCAGAAGAAGAGGCATTAGAGGCAGGGTCCATGGTGGGGAATGTGTCAGGCTCCTCAGGAGTGGGTGCCAGTGTTGCCTTGGCCAGTCCGGAGCAATGAGGATCATCTGTGGTCTGTCCGCTCTGGTCTTCAATAGGACTTTGGGCAGCAGAGGAAGAGGTGGTAAGGCATAAACTGTCATTGATGTCCAACTGAAAGAGAGATCTTCCACTCTCCAGGCCTTTGGGTGGAAGATCCTTGAGCAGAATATTGTCAATTGATGATTTTTGTGGGAGGCAAAGAGATCTAGGTCTGGCCTTCCCCATTCTTGGATTATTTCTGTAAAAACTTTTGGATGCAACTTCCATTCGTGTGGATCTGTCATATTCCTGCTTAGGTTGTCTGCCAGCGTGTTTTCCTTGCCTGGCAAGTACTGTGCTTGTAGTTCCATTTGTAAGTCCATGGCCATGTTCCAAAGTGACATGGCCAGTCTGCATAACGGATAAGAATGTGTTCCTCCCTGCTTGTTTATGTACCACATAACTGTGGTGTTGTCTGTTCGTATCAATAGCTGACCTGGTTGTAGAAGATCCTTGAAAGCTGTAATAGCATTTATCACTGCTAGCATTTCTTTTTGATTGATGTGAAGGTGCTTTTCTTTTTGGGTCCATTTGCCCTGAATGCACCTGTCTGTCATGTGCGCCCCCCAAGCGTAGTCCGAGGCGTCTGTTGTGATGACTTGATTTGCTTGAGGCTTGTTGAATGGAAGACCTGTGTTTGTTTGGCATGCTTGAGCCCACCACAGAAATTCCTTTTGCAGACATGGAATTAGTGGTATTATTGTTTCCAAACTGTGGCTGTGTTGAGACCATATGTTTTTTAGGTACCATTGTAGTTTTCTCATATGCAGCTTTGCACATGGGATTAGTAAGATGCAAGATGCCATGAATCCCAGAGCCTGCAGGATTTTCCTTGCAGTCAGCCTGGTGCAATTTGCCAGTGTTCTGAAATATTGAATTAGTTGCCCCTGCTTCTCTGGCGTGAGGTAGGCCATCTGGGTGTTTGTGTCCAAATTGGCACCCAGGAAAATTATCTTCCGAGAGGGTATTAGTCTTGATTTCTCTTTGTTGACTGTGCATCCTAGAGAGTTTAATAACATTATTACATAAGCCAGATGTTTCAGAAGAATGTGCTTGTTGTCCGCTTGGATCAGGCAGTCGTCCAAATAAGGGTATATTTGTATCCCTTGAAGTCTGCAGTAGGCAATTACTGATGCCGCATTTCGTGAATACTCTGGGCGCTGTAGATAAACCAAAGGGCAATGCAGAGAATTGATAATGGGTTGAACCTGCAAGAAATCTGAGGTATCTTCTGCAATTTTGTCTGATTGGGACATGCAGGTATGCCTCCTTGAGGTCCAATGTTACCAGCCAAGACTCCTTGCCCAGCATGGGAAGAAGTTGCTGTAGAGTGAACATCTTGAATTTTGGTACGAGTAGAAATGTGTTTAGGATGGATAGGTCCAAAATAGGTCTCCAATCTTTTCCCTTCCTTGGCACCAGAAATAGTCTGGAATAAAAACCTTGACCTTGTTCATGCATAGGTACCTCTTGAATAGCTTTCATGTTTATAAGATCTGAAATTTGCTTTTGTGCCTCTGCCCTTTGATTGTGTGGCAGGTTTGGCATGCCTTTCATTTTTGGAAGGGTATGAAAATGGAATTTGTAGCCTCTGTTTATAATGTTCAGGATCCATTTGTCCTTTGTGACAATATGCCAATTTTTTGAGAATAGTGCCAGCTTTCCTCCTAAGGGGGCTGCCATTTGAGACCTGGTTGGCATGCAAAGGGGAAAGGCATTGGTTTTGCTTTCTGAAAGATTGCGAGTTGTCCTCACCACCTCTTTGTGTAGGAGCTTGCCATTGCCTGCCTCTGTACGAGCCTTGTGTTTGCCCTTTGCCCCTCGGGCGCCTGTATCTGCCTCTTTGGGGTCTGTCTGTGGCAGGAAAGGACCAGTTTTTGGAAGGCCAATTTCTACTAAAATGTGGGGGTTGGACCTGCAGAAATTCTTTCACAGTTTGCATTGATTAGCCTTTTCCTCCATTTTCCGTAATACTTCCTCACCATTTGCCCCAAATAGTACATCCTTTTGAAGAGGGGTGTCTAGTAATTTAGCTTTGACATGATCAGGCAAGACTTGTTCCTTGAGCCAGGCATGCCTACGTATGACTAAGCCTGTAACAGCAGCTCTACATGAGGCCTCTAGAGCATCAAAACCACATTGTAAGGTATGTTTACCCACTTGTTCTGCACTATGCATCAAATCCTGCAACTTCTTCATGTCTGGTTGTTCAGGTTGTGACATTTTACTTTTCAATTGAGATAACAGAAACTGTTGGTATTTTAGCATATGAAACTGACAGTCTAAGGCCCTCATGGATAAGGTAGCCGAGGTATATACCTTTTTTCCCCACCTTTCTAAGGATCTGGAATCTCTCTTGGAAGGCAATAGGTTTTTGGCAATGGAGGCCTTAACTCCCTTGGGCCCCTGTGGGATGGTTTCTAGGTCATCAGCATGGCTTTTGTAAAGAAATTGGTGTGAGTCAGGAACCCTGTAGTATCTGTCAGGCTTAACTGGAGCTGGAGGAAGAGAGTCCGGGTTAAGGCAGGCCTCCGAGTAAACATCATCTAGGATGTCCAGGACAGGAGGAATAGCCAGAGGCCTGTGCTGGGGTAACAAAAGAAATTCTCTGAGCCTTTTCTTGGAATCTGAATAATCCTGGCCTTCCCAGTGGAAGTGTTCCCTTAAGGTATGCAGAGTTTCACCAAATGAGTAATCCTCAGGGGGGGATACAGAAGGAATAGATTCCTCTGCATCAGAGTCTTCAAAAGGGGAGTAAGACTGTTCCTGATAATCAGAGTGCTCTGAAATAATGGAGCCCTGATCAGAGGAGGGGGAATCTTCCTCCACTCTGGGTCTTTTGTCCGGAGGTGGCTGAGAACCTCTGATTAGGGTAATTAAATCCTCAGCCATTTTAAGCATCTGTTTCTTAGGCATGGGGCCTGGAGATGGGCCCTGTGTAGCTGGTCTCTTAGGGTGCATGGTAGCTTTAGACTTGGTGAAAGCCTTGATGGAGAAAGAAGAAGAAGGTCTGAAGACACCTTGAGTGGAGGTGGACCTGTCCACATTCTGTGTTTCAACGCCAAGCGTGGCTTCAGTATCTGTAGTCAAGGTGTGGGCCGAGGAGCCTGCGACCTCGGGTACAGGAGACACCGCCAAAGATGCGTCGTCGGTAATCAGGGGCTGCATAGGCGCCTTGCTGAGAACCGGACCACGTGTAGTCGGCTTTGGCGTGGTGTCGGTAGAGGCCGCGGACCTCGAGAGTCGGTCCTTGTCTTTGCGTTTTTTAGACAAAACGGGAGTCGGAGTATCCGACGACATAGTATAATTAAATGCTTTCCCAAAATAATGCTAGGCGAATTCCGCCCCACGCTTAATAGTGCGTTTGTTGAATGTAGCACAAAAGCGACAGACCGAGACGTCGTGGTCTGGGCCTAAACAAGGTATACAGAGGGAATGGAAATCCTTATGCGGTATTTGCTTCCCACAAGAAATACAATTATTAACTTTGTCTGACATCGGTCTGAGGCAAGAAAAAGTTTCCCCAACGGGGTACTTAGCTTTTAAAAAGATTCCGGTTCCAAATTTTTCGTAATCTCAGGAGCTGGCCGACCGGCACTTGCGAACTGCTTCTGCTTCGGGCACCGCGCGGCAAGAAAGACTGAAGAAAATGGCGTTGGCTGGTTCTTTTATACCCCTGTCGCACTGACGTCAGGGAAGAAGTGACGACAACCGACGCCGGACCTAGACTTTGGAATTCGGCCGACCGAGGACCCGCCTGACGGCAGGAGAACCCATCTGTTATGACTGCAGCTGTATGCACGATGAACATCAGGACTGACAATACTGTTTTTTTTTATTTTCTAACATTGCTTATATTTGTTTTCTGCTGACACATGGTAGGATCTACGCTATTTTCTACATCCAGCAGTTAATGGGAACTTGGCGTTTCCTTTGATGGAAAGTTTAAGTGCTGCATGGCTATAGTCTATACAATTTTTTTTTGTTTTATTGTTATATTTTTACATATTTTCGTTTTTATTTTTATATTTTACATGACTTCCAAATGCAGTAATGGCTTTTATTTTGTTGGAGAGTGCTTCTGGGCGTATCCATCAGAAAAAGTTTGCTCTGTTTGCATTGTTCAGCTCAGACTTTTGCCTCTATGAAATCTATTTTAAATCACATTTTTATAAGAAAATAAGGAACACTGTAGCAGCAAGACAGATTCAAATACAGCATGATGTTTCTTTTTTGCTTTCTTCACTGCCCAGAAGTTGCTGCTGTATAACTACTCAGCAGCTACCTGAAAGAACCTTTGCCTGGTTCCAATCTCCTACATTAGTTTGGCCGATCTAAACGTGCTGTATGCCAAACTACATTCCATTGGACAAAACAGGCTCACACATAAATGAACAGAGGAGTGATGGGAACTGTAGAACAGTGTAACATCACAGAGATTTCAGAAGAGCCTCTTACAGAAACTGCAATGTACTTTGTTTAATCTTTAAGGTTTACCATTACTGACACTGCATGCATACACACTACGTATACAGAAAGAGTTTGATAGCTACATTATTAATTAAAAAAAGGAAAACGAGTGTAATATAACCCACAAACCAAGTTACAGTATACTTAACTATGGGAATAAAAAACTTGCACAGTCCAGAGAGAGACCATCAACTCCAGTGACAACTCATCAGAAGTGTCAGATTTAAAAAAGAAGTGGTTCCAGGGAGGGTGGCTGCGGTGGTGCAGTGGTTAGCATTGCCGCCTCACAGCAAGAGGTTCTCTGGTTCAATCCTTGGCTGGAGTGTCTTCTGTGCAGAGTCTGCATGTTCTCCCTGTGGTCGCGTGGGTTTCCTCCGGGTGCTCCGGTTTCCTCCCACATCCCAAAGACATGCTGCAGGTGGAAGAGTGCATCATGTGTGTGCCTTCTGTGGAAGGTTGGGTGCCGGGCTGGCAACTCGACACCGTAAAACTCCACTGCCAGTCATGAGCGGACAGACGATCTGCTGTGGCAACCCTTAACCTGGAAAAGCCGAAAGAAGAAAAAAGAAGGTTCCAGGACATGTTCCTGTGATATTCAGTACATGTCTTTCAAAAGAGCTGGGACTTTGCAAAACTTGAAAAATGGTAAAGCAGGAATGTTCAAATTCCCACTCAAACTTGAATTAACTGCTTAAGGACAGTAATGTGTTAACAAGCCTTGATAAAGGAAGTCAAAGCATTCCAACATGACTGTTGTCAAACTGCAGAAGCAGATATCTCTGGCAGTAATGATCCTTAATACGTATATAGTGTTAATGTGACATCCTGACCCACGTGCAAAAAAACTGGGAAAAAGCAGTTATGAATGGAAATATATGAGTAACAAACTTTTCTTCAAAAGGGAAAACCACCAATACAGCTGACTGAAAATTAGTTTGTCAAAAGTTCTTTGTCAAAAGTTCTTTGATTTTCTCTTTGCAAGATTGCGGCACAGTGGGGATTGCGGAATTTAACCCCTTTCCCCACTGCTGTGTGATCTCAGAGTTAGTATATATAATTAGTAGGTGGGTGGAGGTACAAGAGGGGCTTGCCTCCTGCAAAAGCAACTGTTTTTGTCTTTTGTTCTTCTGATGGAAACCTGAGTGACCAGTTGTGTTGAATCAGTCGCCATTGAAGGTTCTGAGATTTTGATATATATATATATATATATATACACACACACACACACACACACACACACACACACACACACACACACACACACACACACACACACAGAGACAGAGAGAGAGAGATGATGGTGAATAAAATAATGCAAGAAAAGTACAGTTGTGTAACTACCAAAAATGTAGATGTTCGAGTGTATTCACTGTTGCAGTCATTACACTTGGGTTATCCTGGTGGCAGGCTACCCGCAGTCGGCCTGAATTCCAAAGTCTTGGTCCGGCGTCAGCTGCTGTCGCCTCTTCCCTGACATCAGTGCGCCAGGGGTATATAAGATACAGCTGACACCATTTTCTTCAGTTTTTCTTGCCCCAGATGTCAGGTGCCCCCAAGAAGGTAGGCAATACATATTGCTTATAAAAAAATACAGTAAAATAAAACCAATACCTTCATCTACAAGCAAATACACCACATAGGTTGTATAGGATAGAGAAGTATAGATAAGTCCCAGCAAAGAAAGGGGGATGGAGGGTGGGTAACCTGGACTGCAACAGTGAATGCACTCGAACATCTACATTTATGGTAGGTACACAACTGTACTATTTTCATCGTGTTTCACTGTTGAAGTCATTACACTTAGGTTGAATCCCAAAGCTGAGGTAGGGCGGCTGGGTCTAAATAGGATTAGGAGTGGCTATGAGGCCCTGCAGAACTGCAGTGGCAAAGCCTGCTCTGGATTTAGAATAAAGAGGTAAGTGATAATGCTTGGTAAAGGTGTGCACTGAACTGCAAGCTGCAGCCTCCAAAATTTCCTTGGTTGGTACTCCTGTGAGAAAGGCTGCTGAAGTGGCTGCTGCCCTGGTAGAATGTGGCCTAATATTCTTAGGCACTGACTTGCCATGCTGTGCATAGCAGAAACGAATACAGTGTCCTATCCATTTTGAAATAGTTTGTTTTGAGATAGCCTTTCCTTGTGATCCTGCAGTATATGCTATAAACAGTTGCTCAGTTTTTCTGAAAGCTTTTGTTTTGTCTAAGTAGAAGCATAGCTGCCTGTGTATGTCCAAAGAGTGCAGAAGTCTCTCACATTTATTCTGGGGATATGGATAAAATGTTGGCAAATGAATGGTTTGGTTAAGAGCCACACTGGATACAACCTTTGACATAAATGTTGGGTTTGTCTTTAGAGAAACCCTGTCCGGATGAAAAAGGATAAAAGGTTCCACTGCCATTAATGCCTATAACTCTGAGACTCTTCTTGCTGAGGTTATTGCTAGGAGCAGAGCAGTTTTCCATGATACAAATTTTATATCAGCTGTATTGGCTGGCTCAAAAGGAGGCAGTGTGAGCTTTTCCAAAACAAAGTTGAGATCCCATGTAGGTATTGGTGCTCTCCTTGGAGGTCTTATGTTCTTTGCCCCTCTAAGGTACTGTCTTAGCAGTGGATGAAAGAAAATAGGAGGTTCCATATTCTAATGAGCTGAAATGGCAGAGTCATGGATCTTAATTGATGAGAAGGACAGGCCTTTGTCCAGCATCTCAGTTAAGTATTGTAAAATCTGAGGAATATTCGGAACAAGTGGTTCAAGTCCTTGTGCCTGGTTCCAAGCACAGAATCTCTTCCATTTTTCTGCATAAGATTTCCTGGTGCTGGGCCTCCTGGCTTCCAAAATGACATCCATAACAGCTTTAGAGAGGTGTGTGCTGAGTGGCTCTATTATTTGCCATGCAGACAGATTTAAGGTTCTGAGTTGGCTGTGCAGGATCTGATTGTTTTGCTGAGTCAGAAGATGAGGAATTTGAGGTAAAGTCCAGGCTGGGCCTTGAGACAAGCTCTTTAGGATTGGGTACCAGTGCTAGTGCTGCCAGTCTGGGGCAATCAGAATCATTTTTGGCTTCTCTTGTCTGACTTTTAGGAGTACCTTGGGAAGGAGAGGCAGTGGTGGAAAGGCATAAACTGTTAGGTTTTCCAGCTGAATGATAGAGCATCCACTTTCCATGCTTGTGAGTGGTAAGTCCTTGTGCAGAATCTCTGTAGTCCGCAGTTGTGAGGGGAGGCAAAAAGATCTATGTCTGGGCATCCCCATTTCCTTGTTATCATGCTGATGACCTGTGGATCTAGTTTCCACTCGTGAGGGTCCATGAGGTTTCTGCTTAGTTCATCTGCCAGAGTATTTTTTCTTTCCTGGCAGGAATTGTGCCTGCATATGTACTTGATAGGTCAGTGCTGTGTTTCACAAAGTCATGACTTGCCTGCAGGGGGGGGGGGGTAGGAATGTGTGCCCCCTTGCTTGTTTATGTACCACATAACTGTAGTATTGTCCGTCTTTAGTAATAGTTGTCCTGAATGCAGTAGATCCTTGAAGGCTGTCAGGACATTCTGTACAGCAAGCATCTCTTTTTGATTGATATGAAGATGCATTTGGTCTGCGGGCCATGTGCCTTGAATACATTTTCCTGCCATGTGTGCCCCACAGGCATAATCCGATGCATCTGTTGTTAGTGTCTGCCTGGAAAGTGAAAGGCTGTCCCTTGTTGTGGTGACAGGCCAGTGCCCACCATCGAAACACCTGTTGCAGGCAGGGAATAAGAGTTATTATGGTTTCCAGGCTGTGGTAATGTTGAATCCAAACACTTTTTAGATACCATTGTAGCTTCCTCATATGCAGTCTTGCATATGGAATTAGTAGGATGCAGGATGCCATGAAGCCCAAAGCCTGCAGAATTTTTCTTGCAGGTAGCTGGGTCTTTGTTGCCATCATTTGAAAGTAATGAGTCAGTTGCCTTTGCTTGTCTGGCGTGAGATGAGCCATCTGGGCAGTTGTATTTAAGCTTGCACCCAGGAATATTATCTCTTGAGATTGCACTAGTTTTGATTTATTTTTGTTTACTGTGTACCCTAGGCAAATTAGTAATCTTTTTTACAAACGTCAGATGCTTTAGTAGAATGTTTTTGCTCTCTGCTTGAATAAGGCAGTAGTCCAAGTATGGTTATATTTGAATTCCTTTTTGTCTGCAAAATGCAATTACTGGTGCCAGGCATTTTGTGAAGACCCTGGGCGCAGTAGATAAGCCAAAGGGCAGTGCAGAGAATTGGTAATGCATTGAGCCAGCTATGAATCTGCGGTATCTTCTGCAAGATTGTCTGATTGGGACATGCAGGTATGCCTCTTTGAGGTCCAAAGTAACTAGCCAAGCCTTCTTGCCCAGCATGGGTAGAAGCTGCTGTAGTGTCAACATTTTGAATTTTGGAACATCCAGGAAAGTGTTTAGAATAGACAGGTCCAGTATTGGTCTCCAGGCTTTGTTCTTTCTGGGTACCAAGTAAAGTCTTGAATAAAATCCTTGCCCCTGTTCTTGCTGTGGTACTTTTTGAATAGCCCTCATGTCCATGAGAGCAGAAATTTGTTTTTGTGTCTCTGCCCATTGATTTTGTGGCAGGTCTGGCATACCTTTTGACCTTGGTAGGGTGTGAAAGATGAACACGTAACCCTCAGAAACAATATTCAGTACCCATTTGTCCTTGGTGATCATATGCCAATTTTGTGAGAAAAGTTCTAATTTTCCCCCTAAGGGTGTTGCCAAAAGGTAGGTGCTTGGCATTTGTAGAGTAAAGTCATTGGGACTGTTTCCTATAAGGTTGTGATTTGTCTTCTCCGCCTTTGGGGGCTGAAGCATCCCATTGTTTAGGTCTGTATGAGCCTTGGGGCTGAGATCTGCCTCTTGGGCGTCTGTATCTGCCTCTTTGTGGCCTGTCTGACACTGGAAAGGACCAACTTTTTGTAGGCCAGTTCCTGCTAAATCTAGGTGGCTGAACCTGTAAGAAATCCTTTACTGTCTGCATTGATTTTGCTTTATCCTCCATTTTCTTTAACAACTCTTCTGCCTTAACACCAAACAAAGTATCATGCTGTAGTGGAGCATCCAATAATTTTGCTTTAACATGATCAGGTAAACTCTGTTCTTTTAACCAAGCATGCCTTCAAATGGACAGAACCTGTAACAGCGTCTCTGCAAGATGCCTCTAATGAGTCAAAACCACATTCCAAAGTATGCTCTCCCACTTGTTCAGCTGCATGCAATAAATCCTGCATTTCCTTGTTCTCAGGACATTCAGGGCTTGTAAGCATTTTCTGTTTTAGCAAAGACATTGGGTATTGTTGATATTTAAGCATATGAAACTGGCAGTTTAAAGCCCTTATAGCTGAAGTAGCAGAGGTGTAAACTTTTTTCCCCCATCTGTCCAGTGCTCTAGAATCCCTATCAGAGGGAACAGGGTTTTTTGCAGTGAAAGCCTTGACCTATTTGGGACCCTGAGAAATAGTTTCTGGATCAGCAGCAGGGTTTTATAAATAAATTTATGAGAATCTGGAACCCTGTAGCACCTATCTGGCTTAACTGGTGCAGGGGGTAAAGAATCAGGAGTCAAACTGGATTCAGAAAAAACATCAACAATATCTAGTACAGGGGGGATAGCAAGAGGCCTGTGCTGAGGCAGTAAAAGAAAGTCTCTGTGCCTTTTCTTGGATTCTGAATAATCCTGGCTCTCCCAATGGAAATGTTCTCTCATGGTGTGCAGGGTTTCCCCAAAAGAGTAGTCCTCAGGAGGAGAGGCTGAAGGGATAGATTCTTCAGCATCAGAGTCCTCATGGGGAGGAAGAGAATATCCCTCTTCAGAAGAGGAATCAGAAGAAACAGAAACTTGATCAGATGAGTCAGTCAGTGTCATGCCTAGGCCTTTTATCAGGACGGGGATGGGAGCCCCTGATCCAAGTAATTAGGTCCTCGGCCATTTTGAGCATCTGTTTCTTGGGCATGGATGCCTGTCCAGGAGAATGCTGTACTTGTTTCTTGGTCTTTAAAGGTGTTTTAGACTTTGCCTTGGCTGCTGAAGTGGTCTTGATAGTAAGCTGTGTAGGTCTGAAAACACCCTCAGAAGCAGATGCCTGCTCAGCGGCTCCGGACCCATCTGAGGGAATATTTTCCGTAGGCCCAATACCTTGAGTTTCCAGAGGCCTAGTTGTCTCCACGATGGAGTCGGAGGCGGCCTGTGGCTCTGGGGTAGCAGGTGTCAGGGGCTGCGAAAGCGCCTCACTGAGAACCGGCGACTGGCATAGAAGAGGCTTCGTCATCGGTTTTGGACCTCGGATGCCTGTCCTTTTCTTTGTCCTTGTGCTTTTTATGAACTCCAGTCATCGGTTGTTCCGACGGCATTATATAGTTAGACCTTTGGCCAAAGTAATGTAAAGCAAAATCGAACAGATGCTTAACAGTGCGTTGGTTGAATCTACCACAAAACCGACAACCAGCAACGTCGTGGTCAGGGCCTAAGCAAGGAATACAGTAAGAATGAAAATCCTTATGAGGTATTTGCTTCCCACAAGAAATACAATTGTTAACTTTTACTGACATCGGTCTGGAGCAAGAAAAGGTTTCCCCAACGGGGTACTTGATTTATTGAAGACTTCAGATCTGAAATTCAATTTCGAAAATCTCAGGAGTCAGCCGACCGGCACTTGCGAACTGCTTTTGCTTCGGGCACCGCGCAGCAAGAAAGACTGAAGAAAATGACGTTGGCTGCATCTTATATACCCCTGGCACACTGACATCAGGGAAGAGATGACAGCAACCGGCGCCGGACCAGGACTTTGGAATTCAGGCCGACTGCGGGTAACCTACCAGCAGGATAACCCAAGTGTAATGACTGCAACAGTGAAACACGATTAACATCAGGACCGGCTGCAACATAAAATGAAAAGATCACTACAGGGGGTTGTTATAGATAACTATATGATACCACCACATAATCATCATTTGCCTGTTTTAGCGCAGGAAGCCTTTATGATCACATATGTACTCTCTGAGACTGATGAAAAAAAGAAGAAAGTTTATTATGGAGAAGTGTTCAATGAATATCAAATGTCACAGTAGGAAAGCAATCCTGGGAAAAGGAGTCATACAAAACTTCTGTATATTCTTTTAGAACCCCAGTCTCTGTAGGAGATACTACATCCAAGTGAGAGATTCCTGACATTTTGAAAAAGACTCTGCAAAGACAAGCAAGTCATTTAAATAATGAAAAATTGAACACACTGCAGTCTGCAACAGGTACGGAATATCACTTCTTTGGATTCATTTTTTGAATATCTCTGGAGCAGTGGCCAAAGGGTAACGTGGTCCAGACACAGAAAACTTAATATTTGAAATCTGAACCTATAGGAATGTGACAGTATGCATCTTTTAAACTCAAGCTCATTAGAAAAGTCAAATGAGGATTGAGGGACAACAAGCTGTGAAGTGGTAACATCTTGAACTTGAGAACTATCACAAACAGGTTCAAAACAGAAAGATCCAGAACTGTTCTCCAAAAATCTTCTTTCTTTGGCACCAGAAGCTTTCTTGAACAAACCTTTTCCTAACTCAGGAGAAGGGATGGCATCACCCCAAGAAAGCAGATGCTGAAAGACAGGAGGGGGAAATGAGGAGATTGATCTGGCAGATGATAGGAAATGTCCCAAAATGGAGGAAAAATACTCCTGCTGCCATCTGTAACACTGATGAAATACTTTCGGAACCTATTAGACAGAAACTGTGGGTTGCCAAAGACAGAGATTGGTTCAGACCTTCTAGAAGGATTAAGGTTTTTCCAGGGTGGGAAGGGAGAGAGGAGTCTTGCATATAGTCATTCAGACTTATTAGACTGTCCTTAGCTCTGGGAGGTTCTTCCTGTCTTTTTGGAACCTCCTTGCCACTGACATGTAAACATTTGCTAACCAGAAGTTTGTAGAGTTTTTTTTTTTTTTTTTTTTTTAAGAAGGTTGAACGGATAGTATTAAATCCATTTACAAACTCAAGGTAGGAAAGTTGAAAAACATTAAATATTTCTTGAATCAACTTCTCTCTCTCACACTTTTTAATAACCTCTATAGTAGATGGTCCAAAAACTAATTCTCTATCCAAGAAAGAGTTCAACATTTAATTTTTGACATTTGGGTGGTTTTGAAAATGCAACCAAGCAAAACTGCTCATAAAAGTTCTGCTGCAGCAGCCACAGAAGTGGTAACTGCATAAACATATGCACATTTCAAACATTAAGTAACCACTCAGACACACAGTCAACCACATTACACAAGGCATTTTTCTCCTCAGAAGATGGAACAGAAGCTACATGTTTCTCATATTCTCAAAAGACGCAAGCAAAAACTAACGTGAACTTGACAGCTGAGAATTCTACAACGAATGTTGCAGAAGATGGCACTTTTCCCCCAAATCTATCAAAAGCTTTACCATTCTTGTCAAAAGAAGAAACTGGTATTAACAGCATGTTTATCAACAGTTGGTGACAGAGACTGATCTTTCTGGTCGTTGGGAGGATCTTGAAGAAGGCCTCGGGCTCTGTAGGCTCCGTCAGCTCTGGGGAAAATCTGGGGGAGTGGAGCAGAGGAGAAATAGGTCTCGAAACTTTAGAAAACTTGCTAAGGAAGGCCTCCCGATCAGGAGACCTCTTACGGGGCCTATCCCCTTTCTTCTCCTTATCTCTCCCTCTCTCTGAATCCCTGAATCATTGTGTCTGTCCTTTTAGTCTTTGTCTCTCCCTTTGATAACATCCCCTTCAGCAGGTCTAGT